>NC_029776.3:106783185-106810363 GCF_000817695.3 Arachis duranensis
AGTTAGGCAAATGCACTGAGAAAATAATTAAAAAAATATGTTAAAATTAGATAAATATAAGTAAGTGTGCAAAATTATTTTTTTAAGATTTGGTTTAGTAAAATTTTTATTGTTTAAGAGTAGTTTATGAAATTTGTCTTTTAAAAATTTTTTAATATTGTATTTAATTGGGAAAAAGACTGAGACTAAAAAATAATGAGACAGAGACTGAAAGATTGAAAGACCGATTATTTTTTTTTTTGAAACAAAGGAAGCTCAACACATTAAAGTGGAGCAAATAAAAGAAAGAAGAAGACACAGAACCAGCTACCAACAAATCAACCAACCCCTACTATCCCCAGTACTCTCATCCTCCCCTAGGATCACCACCACTCCATTCTGTGTAGCTCATCAACGTCCTTGTGTGTATGACCTCCAGGCTTAGTTTAATAAAAAATTTACTTTTTAAAAGTTGTAGTATTTATGCTTGGTAAATTAAATTTAAAATAGATTTAAATAAACACAAGTAATAATAATTGTGTTTGGTAACATAACTTTTCAATTTTAAAATACTATAATATACATAAATATAAGCATTAAATTTAAAAATTAATTAACATATAAGGTTATATTAGACTTTTAAATTTTAAAAAGTACAAGCCAACTTTAAAAGGCTCTATCTTATATACTTTCAAAAGTACCCCGATCTTTTAAAAACTGCAAGCATATGCACATGGTATTTTTGATTTACCAAACACAAAATGAGGAGTTTGACCTTTTAAAAAGCACAACAACCTCTTCAAAAAGCTTTACCAAACTAAACCTTAGTGTAGTATGGATGATTGAGTTATGTCTTAGTATTCTATTTGGTTTAACATCAATATGGAATGAAATAAGAATATATATTAAAGGGTTATGCTACCTATACACTAAAGTCAGCCGCCAGTATAAAATACATGTTAGAATACAAATACACATTGAAAATAAATTGAATCACATATGTATTTATACACAAATACATTAGTGGCTGATTTTAGTAGCTGATTTTGGTGTACAAATAATATTTTCCTACATTGAAATATTCTTAGTTATTAAAAAAATTGTTGTTAAAATTTCATCCCTCCTCAGAACTTTCGGTTTTTTGTGTTCCCTCTTTTTAGAGGTATTGAAAATACTTAAATTTTGTGTTTCGGAACTAAAATTTTAGTTTTAGTCTCTAACCACTAAATACAACATTAAATCTCAGTCTCATTTCTTCTAGTATTTAAAAACAAACACTACTTAAAAGTTGTAGTACCTTCATTTGGTAAAATTAAACTAAAAATGAATTTCAATAAGTACAAATACTATAATTATATTTAGTAAAATAACTTTTAAAATTAAAAAGGACCATAATAGACATAAATATAAAAATTAAATTTGACAATTAATTAATGTATGAAGTTATATTAGATTTTTTAATTTTGATAAGCACATGCCAACTTTAAAAATCTCCATCTTAAGGCTTAGTTTGGTAAAAAATTTTGAAAATGTGTTTGTGCTTCATAAAAGTCCAAAGTTTTCATTTTGTATTTGATAAATAAAAAAGATATTTACAACCTTTAAAAGATAGAGGTATTTTTAAAAACACCTCAAGTAGAGCATTTCAAAAATGACTTGTACTTAACAAATTAAATAGTCTAATATAACTTTATACATTAATTGANTATGTCATTTAAGCTATAACTCGTTGGCATTTTAAGAGTAATTTTACCAAATACACTTGTTGTTACTTATATTTATTGAAAGTTATTTTTAATTTAATTTATCAAGTATAAATGCTATAAACTTTTAAAAAGTTATTTTTTAAAAGTTAATTTTTATAAGTTACTTTTTAAAAAACAAAACTTTACCAAATTAAATTAAAATATTTTCAAAAGTATCACTATCTTTCAAAAGTTATAGGTATAAATATATAATTGGACAATGCTAAGTAACTAATAATTTATTTAAATACTATAAACAATAGACCTTAAAATTGATTTATTTCAACTAAAAGACACTACACCCTAATTTAATATTACTAATTAAATTTAAGATTAATTTACTTTTTTAACTCAATTATTCACATTGTTCAATAATATTATTGATTACTTATACTTTTTCTATATAATTTTTTAGATTTACTAAATATAAATTGAAGAATTAATGTTTTTAAAGAATACATCTCTTCAAAAAAATTTATCAAATCAAATCTAAGAGTGGATATTAGAAGTTTTATAGTATTCTTAATTATTCTCGTAATAAAATCTTAAAAAATGAAAAAAAAAATTATATATGGTTGCCAAAAAGTAAGAACACATGTTTTGTACTCTGGTCCCTAATAAGACCTTGTTTACATTGACATCAAACTCGAAATATTATCAGCTAATATAATCTGCTATAACAATGATAATAATATCGGTCCCCCTTTACCCAAAAAATTATATAGAAATCTACATAGAACGTTCGCTATAATGTAAATTAGTAAATAAATTATAAATGTGTCGAGAGTTTTATCTCATTTTCAATGTATGCATGCATGACATGAGATCATCAAATTCATATATTAAACTTGGCTTCAATTATAGTCCCGAAAGCAGTTAATTAACACTACATATACAAGTTTGAAATTAAAGTGAAGGAAATGATTACGTGTAGATTTTGTTTGAGGGGTAGTAGCTATTGATTCCTATCTGATGATGAGTCATGAGTCATTGAGTGATGAGGAGCATATATGGCAGTGGGAAAGTGGTACTTGTGACCTTTCCAGGTAATAGCAAAAGGAGTGGTTAGGGATGAGCACTCATCACAGAATAATGTATCGCATCTTTTTCAACTTTACAGATGGACATTTTCAGTCACTGACGTATGTATCATCATTCATCAACTGTCTCCTCTTTTATTTTATATTTCATTTTTCTTTTTTACATTTTGTATAAAATAATTTCATCTACCTACGTACATAGTTACATACTAGCCTAACAACTTTATACATACAAAGATAAGGAATCACAAATGACAATAGGTCTCTAGGTAGGAGAGAATTCATACTCTGCTTTTCATCTCGTTATGGATTTCTATTTTTTTTTTTGGTGGAGAACAGATATACATTTTTTGTTTTTGATATTGAAATAATAATGGTATTTTTTTAAAATGTGAACTGATATGGTGTTATTTTTAAATGTAGAATTGTTTAATTAGAAAAACAGAAATTATACCATCTGATTTATGAAATGTATAGAAATTGGACCGTTCGATTTGTAAAAATTACAGAAATTGAACCATTCAATTTGTGAAAGATACAGAAATTAGACCAAGAAATTTCTGTTAAAAAAAAAAGTTGAAATATAAAAATTGGATCCTTCGATTTATGTACTTTACACACTTTTAAAAAACACTCAAAATTATAATGTTAGGGTATATTACTACTTTTAATTCCAGGAAAAAAAACCATAGATATATACGAATATCCGTAGATATTAAATTTTAATTTTTTAATAAACTTTACACAACTTATATATAAATATTTAAATAAAAATTTTTTGCAAACATTTTGTTGGTCTTATAGGACGAGTATCTCAATCTTCGTCTTTGTCATCATTTATTCACATAGACATATTTTTTATTTCATGAAAATTTTAAAGATTCTGTTAATCTTTCCGTCGGAAATAATCTCCACAGATATCTGTGGATGCGGATTTTTTTAGCATCCTTAGTCACCAATAATTATTCCTTTCTTTGCTCCAATAGGTGATGAATGAGCATAAATTCAATGTCATTTTTGCCGCGTATTTGTCATATCGAGGGAATATATATATATGGCAACATCAGATATATAATAATTATATATGCTAGATAGCTTGTTGTGTAGTGATCTGTGCAAATAAAATGAACTAGTGATAGTGTAAAAGAGGAAGAAAATATAAGATTATAGGGGATATAGATAGCACATAATATATGGTGTGTTATGTGAATGATCTTGTAATATCTGATTCGATTAGGATGCTCTTTTAATTAGTTAGTGCGCAGCACTGCACTAGTGAATGAACCATCTTTAATTTTATGCAATCATTATCAAAATGCACCAATATGGAAAAAATAGCCATGTGTACCAAGGAATAACGAAGGCTTGATATACAACACGACAAATTGAAGGGTCATTTTCTTATAAGTTGCTCTCTGATGAAACCACTTTAGAAAGAAAACAAGCTTAGTGTTACTGGTTTTTGGTGGGTTCTCACCTTTTGGTTCAGAACAAATCAGGTGGAGATTTCCTCACTCTTCAATCATCATCTAGATTTTATAGTTACAGCATATCTTTGCTTAAAATTGCAAGCTGTTGAATATTGAAAATTAAAATACAACTTTTATGGTAATGTATGAAAAAAGCATTTAAGTTAGGTTCTATACTTCTATTTTATTGTATGAGTGTCTTTGTTGATAACAATGCTGTAGGTATGGGTGTTGGAAGTTATTCAAGTGTGATAATCATATAGGTCATTATAGGTGTTTACTTTTTTTATTTATTATTTATTCGGTTGTTATGCTCTAAACTCTTCCTGAGAGCATTATTCAACAGAAGGAACATTATAAATGGACATTACTATTCTGAAACCTATTGATGATGATGTTGGTGGAATATGACTAGCTATATTCATGCGCATGTCATTATGTTAAGGGAAACTAACTCCACAAGATCAAGGAGATACCAAGTACAATGCATTTAGGCAGGGCAAAATCCCCCTAGTACAACAGGTTCTATCAATGAATTCAACCTTGAACTCATTAATGAACATAGATTGTGAAGAGGTGTATATGAAGTATGAAGTATTTCTTCATTGGAAATTTTCACCCCAAAATCTTCACATCATCTCCACCATGAAAATTAACTTGGTAATAACTTCTATCTAGTAAGCTTAGGATTGAAGGTTAGTAATAACAATAGTGAGTCTTTTCTCACTATATAGTTACTTTTAATAAGCATTTTAAATTTTATTTTACAAATAGTAAGTATCAAGCATTCTGCATACATTCATTTCTTTTTTTTTTCACCATATAAAGAATTTATTGTTGATTAATGGATTGTTGCATGTATAAGACGAATTCGAACCTCTTATTCTTGCTAATGAGTTAAGCACTAGACCAACTCAACTTGGTTCATTTACTTTTTTTTTAATTGGTAAACAGCTTTTTGCACAGAGACGCGTTTTGGGGCCTGAACCATATGAAATTGGAAACTCTATCCTCTCACAACATAAGTCATCTTGGGCATGGTTCAGATCACAGCCCAAATCGATGCAAACTTCTGGGCTTTATTTCTTCTTGGGTTGGACAACTACACTTGCGACATTGATCGTGTTAGCAGGTGGGAGCGGTTTTCAGGAACATTACATTTGAAATTTGATAGCACGATTACACCAAACCACATCCAGTGTCATGTCATCTATGTGAAATACTCAAATACATCACCTGATTTCCCTAAGTAAGACATTGAAGTAGGAGAAAAAATGTTATCAGCAAGAATTGGATGCAAATTCCAAGTAATAGAATCTCCACTCTCCGGCACTGGCCATGCAATGATCCTATCCTTCCTTCATGACAGCTATTAGCAGAGCAAGTTTCCTTACAAGAATGGACATTTTAGCAAAAGTTACTTCCAATACACTTTGAATCATTTTTACCAACAGTTACTTTTTCTTTTCTGAAACAAAAAACACCCTATTTTCCCAATTTTTAGCCCATAAATATACTCCTTCCTTTTACTACTTGTTTCAATATGCAATATGCAATATGCTATAACATGAGAGAGAACATCTATAACCTTCAAACTATATAGATCAAATAAGTGCAGCAACTAGTAACTAGAACCAAAACCACTAAAGCTAGACAGAAACAGTTAATTCAAGGACCAAGGGCACAACAAGCATCCACCGAAGCCGAACTTGATAAATTCCATATATAAGCATACAAAACAATAAGATATTAGAACTTTGAATCTTGAAAACTTATAACAGGGACAGATCAAGGTACAGCGGTAGGCAAAAGCTACCTGCAATTTGCTAGTTGCTAGAAACAGATTGAATCTTCACTAAACAGGGTTGTTCTTCCTAGGTAATAACCTTCCTTCTGCTCTTAGAAGATCTTGATCGCTGTACAGAACTCTCAACATCTTTATTTCGACCTCTTATTTGTAATCTTCTAGAAGCTTCTGATGGATTTCTCTCCCTAAACTTCTGAGTTGACCTCCCAGCTGATCTTTCTCTCTTAGAATCTCTCACAGGCTTCATTCGCCCTACTACTCTGCCCCAACTACTCGGTGCAGTTTTAAAGTTAACTCTTCGAGGCTGTTCTTCTTCATCATCCTCAGAATCATCCTCGCCCTCAAAGGCATCCTCATTAGCATCCTCAGCTTCAGCTTCAGACAACTCATCCCTGTCCCCTCTGATCTCCCTGTCATCCTCTCCTGTTCCACCCTCTTCAAGGTCCTTGTCATTCGACTCGTCCTGGTTGATTTTCCCTAGCACCACCTTAACATCTTTCCCATCTTCCTTAATAGTAGTGTTCATAAGGTGAATATACTGGCTCCTCAAATCCATAAATGGGTGGCGTTCGGCCAACGATCCCCTTTTGTAACCTTCCCTCAAAACCACTGTTTGAGTACCAATTTTACTAGTAAGATAGAAAATACCAGGATGCTGAAGCAGCGCCCTCTTAAACCTCGACCTCAAACCCAACCAGTCTCCAAGGATCAAAAGATTGTCCTTCTCAGTCTTCTTAGGAACCAAAACATGAAGAATCTCATGCAAAACACCAACCACCCATCTATCGGATTCATCACTAGAAGCTGATAGATGAGCTGCATTCTCATAAGGAGAGACATAAGGCAGCTTCTGCCATTGACTCAACCACCTCTGATAACTCCTATCCATCTCAAACCCAGTCGAAAACTGCACCGGGAACTCAGAATCACTCCCTTTCTTCTTATTCTTCTTCTCCATAACCGAAACTGCCAATTCATTGCTCCAACAAACCAGCTCCAAAACCCTGTCATTGAACATAGCCGTTAGACAGAGAAGCAGTAAGCATTCGTTAGTTACAAGTTAGTTACGATCAATACCTGTCATCATCGTTTCGAAATGCACGGGATTTTTCTTGGACGACACGGAAGTAATCAGGGAACTCGGGAATAACGCCGTGAAGATAATCGTGAGGAAGACCGAGGTCCCATTTGAGGTGTTCGATGATTGAGAGAGGGATCTTATGGATTCTGGAGATCATCAAGAGCTTCAAGAGGCGGTTGGCGATCTGTTCCTTGTAACCATCGCTTTGGTACAGGAGCTGCTCGTCAGAATCGATCGAGAGGGCCTGCGGGGTGAGGCGGATGTGCGGGGCATTGAGGGCGGCGGCGACGGGGAGGAATTCATGGAAAACGGAGGGGTATTTTCGGGTGAATTCGACGGGGCGAAATGGTAATTGAAGGGATTCTTTGTTTTGGGTAATGATGGAGATGGGAAGGGATTTGGAGGGTTCGCGTTTGATGAGATTCTTGAGGCTGATGAGTGGCTTCAGGTGCTTCTCTCTCTCGACGGCGTGGTCGAGGCCACGGTCGCGGACGGCCTTGAAGGTGCCTTCGAATAGGGTTCTGAGGTGGTTGAGGTTGTTGTACTGTTTGCGTGGTGGCTGTTGGCGGCGGTTGGAGCTGGAGAAGAGGATGATCCACCGCATTGTCATGCTTTCTATCAACTGGAAAGTGCTTCGGCAGTTTACACTGAGCTCAGCTCTGCTGAACAGGGTTTTGACACTCAGCTTCGGTTCATTTAGGGTTTTACAAAATTATTACTAGTTGTAGTCTTTAAAATTAATACATTATTACCAAATTTTACCTTTTTAATTTATGAAAATAGGATTGAACCAAATTACATTCTTTTTTGTTAAACGAATAACAATTTATGTATTAAAGATTTTGTCAACAATAAAATTAATTTGTAACTCCCAAAAAAAGGTTGATTGTTTAAAAAGGTAATGTAAAGTAAGATAAAATTAGAGAAAATAATATAGATAAAGTAACTAAACTTTTTCTCAATTAAGATTTAATCATTTAAGTTTAATTAAAACTCATTTATCACGAAAGTCATATAATACTTCAAGTTATACCGTGTATACATAACTTGAAAAGTTTTTATAATTCAAAATTTCATTCAAAATAACATACATCATAATTCATATATACTTAAGTTTTAAAATTGTTTAAGATAAGTAATCCTAACGAGTTATAATTCGAATGACATAATTTTTTTTATATTTATTTAGAGATTATGAGTTCAAATTTTTTTATTTTTTAAAAAAATTATTTAAGATATGAATGTAAAAAGTGAGATTTTTAATTAAGATCTTATTTTATTAGGTTTTTTATTATTGTTGTCAATGTAGTCATCATTATCGTCATCTTTTTCAACAGCGTCATCGTTATTGTGGTTGTCATTATCGTATTTTTTTTTATTTGTTCTTTTCCAAAGTTTTTTTTGTTTGATTTTTTCTCGTCCTTCGTTATTATTATTTTTATTGTTGTGGTCTTTTTCATCTTTTTCATTTATATATATTTAAAAAATTACTACACAAAAATTTTGATTCACAAATCACAACACACACAAAAATTTTAAAGGAACACATGAATATTAATATTCAACCAACATAATATATACAACACATAAATTTTAATAACATCAGAGAAAATTTAGTGCACAACATAGAAAATTTTTAAAGGACTAGAAATCTAAAACATTGACATCTAACCAATAAAATATATACAAAAAATTTTGTATGCACAACACAAAAATTTTTAAAATACCACATGTCCAAAATATTGATTCACCAAACCAACAAATTACATTCGTAGCAAAAATTTATATACTATGTACAAAATTTTTTATATTATATCAAGGAATAGGAGTGTTCAAAATTCGACCTAACCCGAAATCAGTCCAGACTCAAGGCATATGTTGCTGGGTTTATGTTTGTTATTTTTACTCATTGTTATTTTTGGGTTGGATTCTGTTTATGTTTTGGGTCACCCGATCTGAAGTTATTTATTTGTTAAATTTAATTTTTAAAAATAAAATTTTATTATTTTAATAGATAAAATTTATAAATTTGCATATACTAATTTTATATTGGATAATTTTGATTTAATTTAATTAATTTCGACTTGCTTTTGAATTAGGTCAAAAATAGATCTGATGTTTTTTAGTGTTAAATCTGGATCTAATTAAATTTAACCTATAAACACTTCTAACTATATTAATAAACTTGTATTTTGTGTAAAATTTATGTACTATATACAAAAATTTATATACTACATCAATAAATTTTTATGTTTTTTAATAAAAAATAATGTGCTGAAAATGTACGAAAAAAAAGCTATGTTCACATGTATACGTTATTTTTGTTGGATTTTTGGCAATTTTATTGTACTTGATTAAAAAAGATTTGTATGTGTCGTTTATTTATTTATTTATTTTTCATTTTTGGAAAAAAGGCTATGACTTAGGGACTTGAGAGATTGGATTGTGTTTGGAAAATGGAAGGTCAATAAAATAGATAATGAAATGAGAAAAAGAAAACAAAAAACAAATAAATAAAAAAATGAGAGTATAAAAAAGGGAGCAAAATAGCACGTAATGTAGAGAAAGAGAATAGAGCAAGGAAAACGGTTTCCGTTGCGGTTGAAATGAAATCAATTAAAACTGAGGCGGAGGCAGCTGACGGAGGAGGAGGAGGAGGAGGAGGAAGCAAGCAGAATGTGAACAAAGCCGGTGGTGGATCATACGGTTATGGCGGTTACTTAGAGACAAGCAAAGCTGAGAGAGCCATGTGGCTTATGAAGTGCCCTCCTCTCGTTTCCCGTTGCCTCGGCGCCTCTCCCTCATCCGACCCCTCCCGCCCCGTCGCCAAGGTCATCGTTTCCATCGATCCCCTCAACAACTCCGACAACTCCTCCTCCGATGACTCTCCTCCCCAGGTACATTCCCATTCCCTCGCACATCACATTGCTCAATGCCTCAAATCCATCTTCATATCTTTCCACTAACAAAGTAACAACGTTAAACAAAAATCCTGTTCAGTTCTTTTCTTAAACCCTAGCGAATTATGATTAACACGGCTTCAGTAAAAAATAAAAATGTCATTTTTTTGGTTGATTCTAGATTCATTGTTTAGTGTAGACAGCTTTCGTTGCTTCATGTTGAGGAAATGCCATGCCATGCCATGGCCTGATTCCTTGATTTCTAAGCATTACAATGCTGCTGTTATGGTTGGTAGCAATTCAAGAACCAGCTCTCACATCTCAGCAACATAAATTGTTGATATCAATGAATTTTAAGTTGATAGCAATGCAATATTAATTTATTTTGTGATTATTCACCGGCTGGAGTTAATATCAGCCAGCTATCTCTGGATCTTGCAATTTATATAGTTATGGAGCAGTTGAGCAATTAAAAATCTGATTTGATCCTCTGGATGTTTCTTGAATCTAATTTACAAGACTAACCTTCTGCTTAATTGAGTAGATAAGTGGGGCCGTGAATGAAATTAACTTTTTACTTCATTGCTTTAACAAACATGATATGAAGGTCAAAATCAAATGTAACTAGCTTTGTATTTGAATTATATAACTTTGGTCAAAATCAAATTTAACTTCTTGAATTGCTTTAGAATTTGCTTTTTATTTCTATTTAAGAATGGGATATGTTGTGTATCATATGTGAGAAAATATTTTGATTGTTATTGTTAGTGACACTTCTCTCTGTAATTTTTCTTTTTTCTCTTTAAATTGATTGTTTAGTTAAAATCCTCAGTTTACTATGGAGTTGGCTGCGACCGAAGCTGGGAATATACCCAGATGTTTTGCTATGGATATGTCTAAAGACTTCATTCCCATGTCTGTCTTCTCGGACACACCCCAAGGTAAATATTTGTCATTGTTTGACTTGATAGAACTTACATGTGATGGTAACTAAGCTGTTAGCTCATATCTTTCTGTGACATAATGTTGCTGGTTGTAGGAAAAATATGTGTGGAGGGAAAGATACTGAACAAATTTGACATGAGACCCCACAAGCAAAGCATGGAACTTTATGGGAAAATATGCCGTGAGAGGACACAGAAGTACATGGTCAAAACTAGACAGATACAGGTTTCTTGTGGCTCTCATTCTCATAATATTGATGTAGTGTTTTGAGCAACTTTCATTTGCCTCAGGTTTCTTAACTATTCTATTTTTCAGGTTATTGACAATGATAGTGGGGCTCATATGAGACCGATGCCTGGACTATTCACCTTTTCATCATCTTCTGGACCCATTGTAAGTTCCTCATGCAAAATCTAAATCCGTATTACCATGCAAAGTGAGAGGAATCCGGGGATGAGGAGTTGGAGTTGAAGAATTTATATAACTAGCCATATGCAGTTTGATATATTTCTTTTTGTTTGTCTGAAGTTTCTATATTGAATTAGGAAAAGAAGAAAGCTCCAGCTAAAGCAACAGAAACGAAGAGAACAAGAAGGGACCGTGGAGAGATGGAAGAAATTGTGTTTAAGCTGTTTGAACGGCAGCCAAATTGGAGTTTAAGAAATCTCATACAAGAAACCGACCAACCTGAAGTATGTGCTTTGACTAATATATTTCTCTTAATATCCAGCTTTAGTCTATTGGATGTTACTTTACGATAATCTTATGGAGCAATCGTTGGAAACATAGAGTCATAATATGAGGAATTTGTTGCTTCTAGTGGTTATGCATGTACACTAGATGCCCAATACGTATGCAATTGGACGACTTAAATGTGCCAGGTAGATTTCATTAGTTCAAAGAAATTGTATATATCATGCTGAGAAATTCTGAGAGATTAGTACTGTATCATTAATTGTTGAGATCTTATTCTGTGCTGTTGCCTATCTAGTGAGCAAAGACTCTGGTGTTGTTGCTGTTGTTATGTAATCTTACTCTGTTCAATTGGTAGATATCTCACGATTACACATGGATATGAAAAAAATTCACCATTATCTCTCCACCTGACATTTATTTATTTATTTTAAGCAAGATATATAGTTTCAGTAGTGCCTTATATAACTGATGTGTTGGATCTAACACACTTTTTTCTGCAGCAATTTCTGAAAGATATACTTAAAGATCTGTGTGTCTACAATAACAAAGGAACTAATCAAGGCACTTATGAACTGAAGCCAGAATACAGAAAAGCCGGGGATTAAGCAACCTTATGTCATGCTTATTATCAATTTGTTAAGTCTCTTTAACCAAATATAGGTTACTCATTCTCGTTTGTCCATTCATTTTGGAGTTGCAAAATGGAGCCAGTGTGCTTCTTGTTTGTGCAATTTCTTTAAACATGAATTGCCTTTCAGTGAACTATCATAAGGTTTGATATTTGAGTATATCGTTATAAATGTTTTCTTCCTCTTCTTTATGAATTATGTGCTACAATTTGCAATCTTAACTCTGGTCTAGAATATGCTATTCTTTGTGCACTAAAGCAACATTTACATTCTTTAGGTACATTCTTTAGGTAGAAACACATGAAATTTTACTGCATTATGTCCTGACCGTGAGACTTAGCATTGCAATCATTTCGGTAAGGACTGTACTTGCTTATACAAGTTTTGGGTTCTAATCTTAATTATGAAGCTGTGTTAAAACTTAAGAGACCATTTTCTTCCAAGCAACTCTACTTTCTCGGAGAACTGGATTGTGTGGTTGTTTTGATTAAAATATAGATGCAAATTTTCTTTTAAACATTATAAATTTTGACGAATCAGCGGGACGAAATATTTTCCAAAATCCATGCAACATGGTACACGATTGATTGATTTATTTTTCAAATAAATTATACCTAATATGCCAGGTTACCGAAAACAAAACAACGAAGGAGAGCAAAAACTTGGATGCATGCGAAAGTTACTATTGATACTGGTATAACAAATACAACAAATCTTTTTATTCTATATCTTGGTTAGGTACAAATGTGAGTCGGTTATATTTATCCGACAGAAGAAAGAAAAAACTTTAGATTCACAAATATCATTGTCCAACGGAAAATGAACATAAAAATGTTACTTGACCTAGACAAAAATTTTGTAACTATTACCCCTCCGAAAATGTCACTTGTAATAGTTTCATATTGACTGAACCGATCCCAATTTACAAAAGTTGAGGAATTATACATTTTCTGCAGCATCTCTCTTTTGTGACTCTCCAGCAATGCGCGCAGCAGCCAACCTCTCTTCCAGTGCTCGGGCTCCTCTTTCTCTGCAACAACAGGATCAGTTAGAAGGGAATGTTTAAGAAGAACTATTACTAAACAAGGCAAATATACGAATAATTTAGTTGAAGAAACCAATAAAACTGGCAAAAATGAAAAATAACTGATGAGAACCTCCTCCTGTTCATTGTTCATTTATTTTATTGTTTTCCAACATGTCTCACAGAAGCAATTTCTATTTGGCAACATCACTGATCTGATTATAACTAAATTGCAGTAGAGTGAAAATACCGTCTCCTAGTAGCTTCGAATGAGTCAGAACCTGGCAAAGACTCACTATCCTGGGTGTAAGCTTGAGCATTGTTCAAAGCATCGGATCTTCCGCAGAGCATTCGATGAAATATTGATGCAATAGGGTCTATGATTGGTCTACAAGGCAGCATCCAGAAAAAAAAAAATTTATTGATATCTACAAAGATTTCAGGAGCCTATAATGAATCATTAATTTTTTGTTACAACCTATGATCATAGTTTACCTTAAAAATCCAGGGAAAAATGAGGAGAATGCAAAATCCTCAGTTGGGTCACCTCTAATTTTTGTCTCTAGTTTGCTCTGCCAGTATCTAAGGTAAATCCAGCTTATATATGTGCCAGACACTATGGTTGGAAGATACTCGGCAGCCTCTTCTGTCCAGAAGGTGATGGCGATGGAAAGCAATAAAGTGATAGACGGCAACCACTGAAGAGACATGGAAGTGGCAACATAAACCTATCGTTGCGGGAAAGTAACAACTTCGAAGCAATAGCGGAATAGTATCAAACCTTCGCTTTTATCTTGATGAGAGGAAGCTCTTGATCTGGTATAATTTGCTTAACGCCAACCAAGAAACCAGATATAACTCCATGAAATCCTGATAGGGGAGTGTAACTAGAAAATTCCAAAAGAACATAAGTGGATCAAAACAACAAGTACATGGTGGAAATGGAAAGTAGAGTATATGTTAAGATTTGACAAATAATAGAAAACAAGTAATTCAAAATGATGAGGCAGGCAAAAAATAATTAGAAGTAAAAATGAGACAGGAAGTAGCATGAGCAACATGCAGAAAATATCATCTCAGATGATAATATTAATATGTGCTTACAGGTAACTCTCCTTTGTTGAAATGTAGTATAAGGCAATAGCGGTGACGAATACACACATCGAAGTTAGAAAGTTAACCACGAAGATGAACTTCAAGAATTCTCTGGAACCCCATATTGGTTCAAGTATCTTTCCAATAAACAGAAGACTTATTGTGCTGATCACCACCTATAAAATTGTGCAACCAATGTCAATTGCTGAGTTTTCTTCAAAACAACATAAGCAACTCTGGAATTATAATGTTCTATAGCACACAAACTTAAGCGTGAAAAACAGTAAGAGCATACCCCATATACAGATTGCTCGACATAACCAGCTGTAATGAGATTCCAGGCGAACGGAATCGTCCTGCAAAATGAATGCAACAGCAAAATAACTTCCCAGAGTTAAAAACTTTAAAATAAATAAACCGGATGCAGGCTATGAATAGCCCTTGTATGAAGGCTAGAAGCAAAGGCTCCGTTATGAAAAGAATTTACTGAATATTGCAAAGCAATGGTTTCACACTTGAGCAAGAACAGGCACAAGCACAGGACTCAAAAATGCTTAAGCTGTGAAACCTTACTAATCTAAGATTAGGTTTCCTTTCAATCTGAAACTAAGGGAGCTCAAGTCACCCGCATCGTCATGGTCATCATCATGATCAACCGACTTTTCCAACTTGAAGTCCCTAAATCAAGTCTACGATTACAATTGAACTTTACCTAAGCTCCTGAGTTTGATTACCTTGATAATCATGTCTTAAATTAACCGACTATTCCCTAAAATAAAACGATGAATTGGAGGAGCAATAGTAAAGAAAAAATGGAGGGAACCTGGCGGGAACGAGAGCGAGGTAGGTAAGAGAAGAAGGGAAGAGGTAAACGAGAATGTGAGCGGCAACAAGAACCACTCCAAGGCCCTTACACAGCTTCGTGAATCCACCTGACAACAACCCCGTTCCCTGTCATAACAAGAACAAAATCCGTCACAAAATTTGGAGATCTGGCAATACGATCATAGAGAGATAGAGAGAGAGATGCATACCGGTGAAGATGCTGAAGATGAAGATGCAGGGGCAAGTGGAATCGCTGACGTGCTCATCGACTCCGATTTCGATTTCAATTTCGATTTCAAGATAGGTGATGAATCAAGTGAGGTATGCGTATGCTACGTGCAATTAGAATTCAGAGTTAGAGTGGCACTTCTAAACTAATTCAACTATTCAAGATTCAAGAAAGAAGAAATCATTTGCTTGTTCGGAAAAATTTTTTTGGGTCAGGACTCAGGCCCACATATGGGCCCAAACCACTTGGTATACTGCTTGTTCAGAAATTATTGGACACAAATAAAGCCCACCCAAGTGCAAGAATCCTTGGCCCAATATAAAGCCCATATGAGAGAGACCACCAAAAACATTAGGAAAACAAAAATATTATGTACAATTGTACATATTAAAAAAAAAATTTACCTACCAATTTAATTATTATACATTTGTATACAAATACATATAGTATTTCATAAATTTCCAACGTGTATTTATATTAATTTTATTTCTAGAGCTAGACACCAAAAAATTATATATATTTTAATGTATTGTTAGCTTTTAGTATACATATATTATATAATATGGTAATTGGGAAATAAAAAGCACACTGCATGATAATAAGAATTTACATGCATTATCGTTTCGGGTAGTAACTTTACTCCACATATATGAACTTTTCGCATTATAGTTTTTAGATAAATATGTTATGTTAAAAATATCATATCTTTTTTATTTTTGGTTTACTTAAACGGTATCTCCCAACCCGATAGGTTAAGGACTAATCCGTCACAAATATGAACTTCATTTCAGGGTCTACCGCTGGTCAATAAATTGCTGCATGCATAAGTCGGAATTCGAACTCCCTGACACTTACTTAAAAATATCATATATGAAGTGATAATAACATAATAACTTGTTAAGTTAGCAAGCAGATGTTTTTTTTTCTTTTTTACAGAGAGCAATTAGTTCGGATTGCACAAAAAATGGATCGATGGAGTTTAGATTTTTGAGAATCTAGGAAGTGATTTGCACCACACAGAAAGAGAGAGATATCCACAAGGGACAAAGTGGATGGACAAATATCTACGTGGACCAATGACTTGTCTGAAGTCACCATGATTATCCAATAGAAAGCAACTTTTGGATTCGCCTATATCCACACCAGTCTCCCTATATTCTTGAGGCTTCAACTTACTTACAAGCTGCCATTTCCTTGATTGACTATTTTTGAGTGAGAGAGAATGGCGTCTAACACATTGATGAGTTCTACTATATCAGCTTTCCCGTCTCTTCTTTCTTCCTCAAAGTCAAGATTTGCCACTTCAATTCCAATCTCATGCTTTGGAAGCAATGTGTCTTCTCGCTTCTCCATGACTGCTGACTGGATGCCAGGCCAGCCTAGACCCCCTTACCTTGACGGTTCAGCTCCAGGGTATATACACATTCATTGATTCAACAATTCAGGTTTCATGGTTCTAATTCCTGAGTTTGATGTGGTGTGTTTCAGTGACTTTGGATTTGACCCTCTTCGTCTTGGAGCAGTACCAGAGAATCTTGAGAGATTCAAGGAGTCTGAACTTATCCACTGCAGATGGGCTATGCTTGCTGTTGTAAGTCTCTCTTCGCTTAATCTTCCTTTCCCCTCTTTGTGATCTGTGTTATATAGAACAGTTAGGCTGTGTCTTGAGAAGAGTAGACACTCAAAACAAGGACATAAATATAAAAATAAAAAAAATTAGGAAACAAATTATAACATAAGCCAATTCAAGCCAATTCTTTATATTTCTAGTTTTGAAATTCGAAAAATTAGGATAGTAATTTTTTTTTTCTTTTTTAGAACAGATTTCCTGTTTTCTCAACTAATTGGTTTTAGTTGACTACACTCTTAGTTGGTTCTCTAGTAAAATAGTATAAAAATGAGTGTTTTTTTTTTATTTTGATTAGTAATAAACTAAAATAAATTATAAAAGAGAAAGTCTAGGGATCAGTAGATTTTGTGGTTCTTAGCCATCAATTAGCCATTAATGATGTTTTTAATAGTGTAAAATTGCATCTAATGATATAGAATCATTTAATTTCTTTTTGATAGTTAAGTAATGGCCAAAATTTAACAAAAGTACTATATCCTAACACTCCTCATTATAAAAATCTAATTTACATATGTCATTTCTCTCTCCTCTTCTTTCTTGACAGAAAATTTATGTCTCTATACATAATATCTGTATATGATTTATCTATCATAATTTTGTGTCCTGTGTCTCAGTACATGTAAACAAACTTAGCCTACAAGAACTTAGAAAGCAAGTAGGGAAAAAAAAAACCTTGAATTTTGTTGTGTTTTGCAGCCAGGTATGTTGGTACCAGAGGCATTGGGCTTAGGAAATTGGGTGCAAGCTCAGGAATGGGCTGCGAAGCCCGGAGGCCAAGCAACCTACCTTGGAAACCCTGTTCCATGGGGCACCCTCCCCACCATTTTGGTGATTGAATTCCTTGCTATTGCTTTTGTGGAGCACCAAAGAAGCATGGAGAAAGATCCCGAGAAGAAGAAATACCCTGGTGGTGCCTTTGATCCTCTGGGATACTCTAAGGATCCTAAGAAGTTCCACGAATACAAAATCAAAGAAATCAAGAATGGTAACATTCTGTATTTTTTCTTTGCTTGATGAATTGAAAACTGAGACAAATTTGTTTCGTG
The DNA here is from genome assembly GCF_000817695.3 of Arachis duranensis. Lineage (NCBI taxonomy): Eukaryota > Viridiplantae > Streptophyta > Magnoliopsida > Fabales > Fabaceae > Arachis > Arachis duranensis. The sequence goes on from NC_029776.3 coordinate 106,801,326, forward strand.
CTGGATATTCTTAGGACGTCTTGCTTTGTTGGCTTTTGTGGGATTCTGTGTGCAACAATCAGCATACCCTGGCACTGGCCCATTGGAGAACTTGGCCACTCACTTGGCTGATCCATGGCACAACAACATTGGAAATGTCATCATTCCCTTTTGAATTCAGAGATTTCTCTGCTCTTTTGTGCTGTACTTGTAATTAGAATTTAATTTGATATGATATGATATGATATGTTTCAGAAGTCACAACTCATACTTCGTGATGAAACTTTTAAGCTCAAGGAGAATGATAATCAAATAAAAAGAAGCAAGAGATGGTGATAATTGGCGTTAGAATCAAGTTAAGATGTGTGTATAACACTATAACTGTATCCTTCCTTTTCTGTTGTAAAGTTTCTTCAATATTTTCACCAATCATCATCATCATCATCTAAACAGTGATACTTTCAAACAAAGCTATCATAACTCTTCTTTGTTTTTTGAATCTAATGGGAAGCAGAATCCAAGGTTAACTATGATCAAAGATTGCACAAGCAATGAAGAAATGAGATGTCAGATGTATGATCCATTCAAACTAACTAATAGCAAACTTCTTTAACTAACTTGATTAAATAATAACTCTTAATAAGTAATAATGATATGAGTAATTTTTTTTAACAAAAGATTGGAGACTCGAATCCGCAATCTCCTAATTAAGTATGAGGAGACTATATTATTTGAGCTATAACTCATTGACTAATAATGATATAAATACAAAGTCATGTATAACAGTTGAAAAAACAATTTAAAAAGAATGTAACCGTATTAATCTTAATTCGACACAGGTTGAATATATCATCTTAAAATAATTTAAAATATACACAAAAAAAATAGCTGCTAAATTATCTATTATGATTGTGTATATATATACACATTTATTATTTCACACAATTTTTTATATTTCGTATTCCACGATATATTTAAGCAAGTGGTGATGTATTTTTACATTTTCAGTTTAAACTAACCAAAGCCAAAGAGAGAAAAGGAAATGGGTATTTTGGTTTTGCCAAGTGTAACCACAAACCTATATAACTCATCAAATTCATATACACATTCTAAGGCCAAAATCAACAACGACCAAAATATTCGTAGAGACACAGACATCATCTCACTCTTGCAACAGAACCGTAAAAACCTCAAACATGTCGAATCCATACACGGCAGAGCCATAAAGAAAGGAACAGAACAAGACTCTTTTGTTGTCTTCGAGCTAGTTCGGATCTACTGCAAGCTCAAATCCATTGACCATGCCACCAAGCTCTTTCACAGCACTCACAATCCAAATGTGTACCTTTACACTTCCCTCATTGATGGGTTTGTGTCCTTTGGATCTTACTCTGCTGCCATTGGCTTGTATGGCCAAATGGGACACAACAATGTTTTGCCTGATAGCTATGTTGTTACTTCGGTGTTGAAAGCCTGCGTGCTTCAACCTGCTCTGAGATGTGGCAGGGAGGTCCATGGCCAGGTTTTGAAATCTGGATTGGGTTTGGATAGGTCCGTAGCATTGAAGCTTATTGAGTTATATGGGAAATGTGACGAGGTGGAAGATGCTCGGAAGGTGTTTGATAAAATACCTGAAAGAGATGTTGTTGCGCGTACTGTCATGATGGCTTCATATTTCGATCATGGCATGGTTGAGGAGGCGATTGAGGTGTTCAATGGACTCAAGACTCAGGATACTGTTTGTTGGACTGCTATGATAGATGGGTTGGTGAGGAATGGGGAATTGAATAGGGGTTTGGAGATGTTTAGAGAAATGCAAGTGAAGGGGGTGGAGCCTAATGAAGTTACCTTTGTTTGTGTCTTGTCTGCGTGTTCGCAGTTGGGAGCCTTGGAGCTCAGCCGTTGGATTCACATGTACATGCACAAGTGCAATGTCAAGTTTAATCAGATTGTTGTTGGAGCACTGATCAACATGTACTCAAGGTGTGGTGATATTGATGAGGCACAATTATTGTTTGATGACATGAAAGTGAAAGATGTTTCAAGTTACAATTCCATGATCTGTGGATTGGCTTTGCATGGGATGAGCACTGAAGCGATCGAGTTGTTTAGGGAAATGCTTAAGCAGGGGATTAGTCCCAACAGTATTACCTTTGTTGGCGTCTTGAATGCTTGCAGCCATGGTGGGTTGGTTGAGTTAGGATTTGAGATATTTCAATCAATGGAAACACTTCATGGGATCAAACCACACATAGAACATCATGGATGCATGGTTGACATTCTTGGTAGGGTAGGTAGGCTTGAAGAGGCCTACAACTTCATTGAGAGAATGGGAGCACAACATGTTGATGATAAGATGCTCTGTGCTTTATTAAGCTCTTGTAAAATCCATAGAAACAGTGAGGTAGGAGAACAGGTTGCAAAACGTTTGAGTGAATGTTCTAAGATGGACTCTGGATCCTACATCATGCTGTCAAATTTCTATGCTTCATTGGGAAGATGGAACTTTGCTGCAGAATTTCGAGAAAAGATGGAAAAGGGAGGAATCTTGAAGGAACCAGGTTGTAGTTCCATTGAAGTTAATAATGTAATACATGAATTCCTCTCAGGGGATCTTAAACACCATGAGAGGAGAAGTATCTACCAAAAATTAGAGGAATTAAACTATTTGACAAAGTTGGAGGGCTATTCACCAGCAACAGAGGTGGCTTTACATGATATTGATGATAAGCAGAAGGAATTGGCTCTTGCAGTACATAGTGAGAGGCTTGCAATAAGCTATGGATTGATCTCAACTGAACCTCACACAACGTTGAGAGTTGTGAAAAATTTAAGGATCTGTGATGATTGCCATGCCATGATCAAGCTCATAGCGAAAATTACTAGCCGGAAAATCGTGGTTAGAGATCGCAATAGATTCCACCATTTTGAAAATGGACATTGTTCTTGTAAGGATTATTGGTGAGGGATGTTGATGTTATACATAGCACTTGCTAAACACCAGAACATGTCTTCCAATTATGGTGAAAGAGAATTGAAGTTAGAGTCAAACCAAGAAAGAAGGTAAGGATATGTTAATAGAATCAACCGAGAAATCTTGGGAGGACGAGATAGGATTCCTTTTCTTCGTTCAATTTCAATAATTTTAAGTATAAACTTGTGCCTTGTTTTGTTTGGCTCGGTTTATTGGTTTGTGTTTGCATGCATGCATGCCAGAACTTTAATGTAATTAATAAGATGGTGAAATTTATACACGTAAAAAATTGTGAAAGTGAGTAATCACACAATTATTGTCTGTGAACAATGTACGAACCCAAATAATTTTAACTTTTTTTGTTGTAGTGATGTAATAGCTTATAGCTATCTACCTCAATCACAATTTTGTCTTGCTTTCTGTTATCTTCACACATGAACATAGAGTAAGAGCATATTAGGACTAACTCTATTATGTTATTTTCTTGGCCCACTTAACACATGGGATGTTAAATTGAGTGATTGTTCTATAATTGCATCCACACTAATAAAATAATAATAATAATCTCACCTCATATAATTAATAATCTATTATTATTATTATTATTATTATTATTATTATTATTATTATTATTATGTTTTTCTTTTTTTTTCTCCTTTTTTACTCAAATGATCTTATTCTTAGGCTCTTTGATTTTTTTTATTAAACTTGATAATTTTATTTTATCTTATTTTCTTATGAATTTCGAGTGCAAATTAAAGCGCTCACCGAATAAAATAGAATAAAATAAATGCTTCTAAGTTTTAACTAGAGTATGCATTAAATTTGAAGCTTCATGACAATCAAAACCAAAGAATATAGGTTAATTCATACTTTTTTTAAGTTAAAAAAATCATAGAATCTCCAATTCAAATAGAAAATACTCATGAGGATGAAAGAAACACTCAAATTAAAACCATCACAATTATACACAATTCAATCCTATGACATAAATTTATTTAGCTTATCAACTCTCATTTTTTAATTTTTATGATTATACAACAAATAACCATTCTCTTTATTATTAAACAACTGTGTATTTTTATTTTAATTTTTACTTATTATTACTCTAGTTCAACACTAATTTTCACGTTTGATTTAGTAATAAAAGAGTCATTAGTTGTTCGATAAGAAAACACAAATTTTCTCTTTAGCTATATATTCAATAATTAATTATTTTATGGTTAATATTACTAATAAAATTAAATGTAATAATAATAATGAATAATACCGAAGGAAGTATTAGTAAACATAAATATTATAGTATATTTTTTAGAATATTATTATTATTATTATTAGGTTTAATTACTTTGTTAGTCTCTATAATTTTACAAAATTTTTAGTTAGGTCTCTATATTTTTTTTTTAAATTAAGTTCTTGCATTAATTTTTTTAATTGAGTTCTTACACTTTTTTTTCTTTTATTTGAATCTTTGCACTCAATTTTTATTTTAGTTGGTTTCTATACAATTAAATTGATTACTATCAAAAAAGATCTAATTAAAAAAAAATTAATACAAAAATTTAATTAAAAAAACTATAAAAATCTAATTAAAAATTTTATAAAATTATAGAGAACAATAGAATAATTAAACCTTATTATTACTACTTTGTTTTTTCTTTTTTGGAATGATAGAAGAGATTTCATGAGCTTGCTAGCCTAGGTAGGGATAATAATGGAGCATATGAAAAAACAGAATAATTTGTACAGCTGTAACATTCACACAGAGAGAATAAAGTTGTTATAAACAAATGAAACAAATGTTACTTACATTATTACATGTAAACATTCGTATGTATCTATATTTACAGTTGACAAATTAAAGAAACCTGCCATACAGCATTGCATCCACCACATACGTTATTAGGGTTTTTTAGGCAGAAGGAAAAAACAATAATAATAATAATATATTAATAAAAAAACAAATAGAAGAAGGAAAAGAAAAAAAAAGCTGAGCTGGCTAATACTACTAATAATAAAATTTAGCCAACATGTAATACATAATAAATTTATGATTAGCAAAATATTTTTTAATTTATAATTTTAATATGTTTTTTTAGGTATAAAATAAACGAAAATATTTGATAACCAAAGAAAATCAGTCAAAAACAGTCATAACTTGTCTTATTTAATATTTATTAATTGTTGTGATAATTAATAAATACTAAATAAAATAAATTCTGGCTGTTTTTTTATGTACTTAGCATTATTTTTAATTTATTTATATATAAATATATGTGTAATTTAATTTATTTTTAATATATATTTATATTTTAATATATATTTTAGACTAATAAATAATTTTAGTGACTAATTTTAATATCCAGACACCATAACCCTAATGATGCGGAATATATGTAATATGCAATTGAAAGCAAACAGGCTTTCGTTTCCTTGCTTTCTCCTCAAAAGGGGAGCAAAATTAAAGTATTCAGAGAGAGGGAACATGGTGATTGGTGATAATGCCAACACCCAATATCTGTGCTTTCTTTTTTCTAATGGAAAAAATATTATACATATATGATGGAAATACATATATAATTGGTGTTTGATTGTTAAAAAAACACACACACATATTATATGAATAAATGATGTGTTTGATGATACCAATGGGGAAAGAGAGAGAGAGAGAGAGAGAGGTACAAGCAGAAGAACACAAGACTGCAGGAACTGAAGCATGCAGGCACAGGCATTAGGCATTAGGCAAATAATAATGGGGGCCAATGCCAATGAAATCTGACACCATGATTCCCACACTTGTTCCTTCCAACACTCTACACGATAAAGCTTCCATCCCCCAACTCTTTTTTTTTTTCATTTTTATTCCCTCTTTTCTCTCAATCCCTTTCTTAATCATTTACCATATTCTAGCTATGCACAATAATTCCCTATCATAACCCTACCTACTTAATTATATTATTCCTCTCTTCTCTTCTCTTCACGCTTCAACATCCCATACCCAGCAGTCTTCACCTTCTTTTTGACTATTTTTTTATGTCCTTTCTCTTGTTTAAGCATAATGTATTAATTAATGTTAATCTATGATACACAAACACTGACACAGACATGATTTAGTATTAAAATATAAATTAATTTTTTAATTATTTTTAATATTTTATTTTAATAAATAATAATATATATTATTTCTATAATTATTTTGAGAATACATGTTAAGAATAAAGTTGGATATACAGACACAGCAATTCAACAAAGTATTCGTACTTCATAGGTATTAATTAATTAATTAATGACATATGCTTAGTTTCAAGCTTCTAAACATTATAGTGTAACCAACTCGTCTGTTTAAGTAAATGTCAAAAGTTCAAATTTTATTTTATGTATATAATAATTCATTGACCAACGATAAATTTTTAAATAGAGTTCAGATTCGCGACGGATTAATTTTTAATTTGTCGGATGAAAAAATACCGTAAAAAAAAAAAAACATTAGTGTCTTTTGACCAATGCTATTAGGTGCTCTTATACATATCCTTTGCTTGAATTAGCTTTCCTGCTAGGCTGCTAGGGTTTTATTACTTACCCAAAATTTATTGAATAATTCAAGTTAAATAAAATAAATTATATCTATTTAAATTTCTTAATCTGTACTATAAAGATATTTGTGAGAAATTTCTGGTAGCATTCAACGTATTTTTTACTAACCAAATTAAATTTGAGTTGAAGAAGAGGCTACTACTTTAATCAATGTTAAAACAAGTTTTTGGACTTATCAAGCATTTATACAAAACACATATTTATAGGTAAATATAACAGGGAAAACAAGCTAATATTCAATATTTCAAATACAAGATTGATTGGTAAAATTAATTCATATTCTTTCACTTGTATGTGAATGAATATGATAATCTCTTTTGAAGTTTAATTAGATAACACTACATTTGAAATTATTACATTTTAAAATTATAATACCGATTGTATTTCTGATACAAAGTATGACTATTTTCTATGTTATAATAAATTAAACGATATCCACTTAATATCACCAAACTTTTTGAGATATCAATATATAATAATTTATCCAAATTAAAGTTATATGTTTTTCCTTTAAATTAGAGTAAACTACTATTTATTTGAATACTACAACTGTAACTATTATATAAAAGATATGTTATATTCATAAAATATATATATTAGTTGGACAAAACTACTTAACCGAACTATTTATTTAAGACATGTTGTCAAATTATACTAACTCAAACTTTTAAGAATATAGAATTAATGAGTAACTTATTATTTTTGTCCCAATATTTAGAATAAATTATATTTGTGTTTTAAACATTTAAATCGTCTTATTTATATTCCTAACGTTTATAAAAATAATTTAATATTATCCTACCGTTAATTATACTAACAAATCAGATTGTATTTTTCAATTATTCTCATTTGAATATATTCATTCTCATTTATATCTCATTTGAATGTGTTTGATTTTAATATTATACCCACTATTTGTATTTAGGTTCAATTATATTCCTAAAAAGGTAAATTATTTAAATATTGTAAAGATTAGTTTTAATTTTTAATGAGGTATTTTTTAGAATAAATCATCGGTTCTGTCCCATACATTTATATTTTTAGTTCAAAAAGATTTTTAAAACTCAAACTAAAATTCATAATGTGTAATTGATGGCAGAATAACATTAATTTACTTTTACAAATATCAAGAATACAAATAGAACGATTTAAACGTTATAAATATAATAAAACTTATCTAAACATTGGAGACAAAAACAATAATTTACTCTTTTTGCATCATTAAATTGTTAGTGTTATATATATTGCTTCTCTTACACATACATGATACACCCATGCATAATCAGGAAAGTGTTGCAAAACTTCAATGACTTTATATCCTAGAAACAAAGTATAAGGACCAAATTAGTAATAGTTGATAATTGATTTTGTGATAAAATTTCCTAATTTATTCATCAGCAATGTCATAATAAATTTATTGTCAAAGGGTGAATTTTTTTTCATTATATATTCTTTAAGTAGGAAAAAAAACATATGAAAAAATATATTGATTGGCTTGATTAGAGCCCAACTAACTTTTTTTTTTGGTGAATATATATAAGATGAATCTATTAAATCATAAAGCAGTTAAAGTAATTAATATGATTTATAAATAGCATTTGTCATGCTCTTTCTATGATAAATCAAATAGATAATAAATAAAAAATATCCAATTAAACCATGCTTATTTAGTTTAGGAGCTTTTAAAAGGATATAATTTTGATCTTATTAGAGCATATGGATTAAACCTGCAAGCTAATATATTTATATATATTGTCACTTATTTATACACTAATAATTATGATTTAAAATACAATATATATAATATGATATTACAAGAGCAGTAGTTGGGTAAACATAAAAAATAAAATAAAATAAAATAAAGTATACGGAAACATATGATGCCCAACAAGAAAAAGAAAGCACATTATGGTAATATTTATTTGCTTTATCTTGCTTTAGCTTTATTTTTATTTAAAGAAAGTTAAGTGATAGGAATCCATTATCCATGTCCTCCAAGCACTCTAAGACAAATTGAGTTCAGAGATGAGAAAGCAATGTTAGCTTTACGACCTAGAAAAGGAGATTTCAAACACCACAAAAGTTTAGCTTAGGAAATTGAGTGGTTAGTATGTAGCCTTACACACACCACTATTCTCTCTCTCTCTCTCTCTCTTCTCCATTACTTTCTTCCTTCCTTCCTTGACTACTTACTATTACTAAATGGGGTCTCTCATTCTCTCTATATTTAGACCTTGGCTTCAATTCAGGGCGTCCACAACCCCACATCTTCCTCCGATCCTTTCCCTTTCAAAATCCACTCCATTAATTATTATGCAAAATTAATGGACTTTCTTTAATTCATTTTATTCTATAGTTTTCTTTCTAGGACTCTATATTCTTTTCATTATTATGACCTACATATATACATATATACACCTACCTACTCCTCAATTAACTAGTTTAATTTTCCCCATCTACTTTTACAGATCTTCATACTAAGCTTCATTAA
>NC_029776.3:106810378-106837158 GCF_000817695.3 Arachis duranensis
ATGATCTACGGTTTGATCATGATCATTATCATGAAATTATGCACATACACATACATACATATATGTCATGACATTGCATTTATATATCGATTCGCATACTTCATAACTCATCTATCAATGTCATTGCATATATACATGCACATTCTGTAGGTTTAATTTGTTACTTGCTAGCATCCTTACTAGCAATTTAGTCCTTTAAACTCCATGATTACACATCCATATACACATTGCATGCTTTCATATTCATGCCTCTGTAGGTTTATTGTTTGATTTTTTTTTCTTGATCTAGATCACATCACATTTAATTAGTTGGATGAATTTGTGTATGTGCCTGGCTCCCTGTATGCCATTTTTAGAGCCTATTGAAATTTCGATGATCTCTGTAAATGGCGTATGAGGAGCCAAGCACGCATATGTTTCATATACATCTATGAAAAATGCTTGGTTAGGTTTATTAGAATTTAATTTGATATATATATAATGTCTAATAATTAATATGATTCTCTAATTTCTTATAAGTTGGTTATCATATGTTATATATACATAAAATACATGTAAATTATTTCACATAGCACGGCATTGTCATTTTCAAAGTCCAGGCTGTGTTAACTCTGGAATCAACAAGGTATATGTGCTTATCCTTATTTCGTTTTATTGTTTTTGCGTAATAATGCTGACCTAGGAAACAATATATCATTTGTATAACAACATTACTAGGTAAATATTCCCTTATTTTTATTGTTGGGGCTCATATGTATTAGTCTTTATTTTATTTTTCATCTTGCCGACTCTTATATATACTATTTCACTGTCCATTAGAAGAGAAAAAAAATCTTATAATAGATAAGAAACTGTAAAAGAGTATAAGTTCCAACGAAGTAGTATTGTTTGTGAAAATGATCATGATAGTAATAATAAAAAGAGAAAATATAGAATACTAATTTTTAGTTAATTAATATTAGTTAATTTTAGAATTTAGATTTATAATTTAAGATTTAAAATCTAAAATTTAAAATAAACAAAATAATTTTAAAAATTTAATTGATATTAATAAAAAAATTAATTATCTAATGTTATTCTTGTAAAAACTAATTACCTCTTCTTTTTTAATCCTGTAGTCATGTCATGCTTGTCAACAATAGCATAAAAAGAAGCAATAATGTCATCATATGATACATTGTATTTAGTACGCATTACATATTTAAAGATAAAACCCACAATTTTGTATGATGAGAAGTTAATTAGTCACATGGTAAATGCTAGTTTTGACTTCATTCAAATTACTGCTTCTTCTAATAGGAATAATTTAAACAAGTTGGCAATTGAAGGCATATTTTATTTCTCAGTGATATAAACATAACATTTCCATAAGTTTATATGTTATACATATACATATTGTTCATTAATATGCATGATTCCTTAATAATTTTAGTTAGCATGTTTATTGAGAGAATTACATTGAAATATATGAAAATAAACGATAGAGTCAACCTACCAAGAATATTTACCTTCCTTACCTTAATATTAACATTATTGAACATGGTTTATAGCCTTAGGAGTTATTTTTGATAGTCTTAAAAATATGGGTATGGAAGCTATTATTCTATTAGAAATTATTGTCCAGGTCTAATCGAAATCATCTTTGAACAATATAAACTAAAGCAGATCATGCTTTCTAGATTCATCTCAATGTTATGTATATATAAAAGGGCGAAAAAGAGTCAAATAAACTTATGATTTTTGACTGAAATTTTTGGGAGACATACTTAAATTTTATAATTAGATTAAGTGGTTAATTAACTAAGTTGCAAATGGAATAAAAATATATATAAGCCAAAGTAGTAAACTAGACTTAACTCACTCCTACTCTTAATCCTTTTATATTAATTCTTCACGCTATGATATTTTGCATGCTGGAGTCCCTTCATACCCTGTTCATTCATTCTTTGTCATGCAAAAATGTTCAGCATTAAAATTATGTTTCCGGCATATAACCTAATTCACTTTTCATGGCAACTTTTATGGAGTATATGGAACATATCATATGAGATCAACATATGATATATATAAAATAGAATCGATTATAATAAAAATCTAGTTAGGAATTGGACCATTTTTTTTATACAATATTTGAGGCAACAACATAACCAAGTAATTTTGGCATGTAGGGATGTATCTTTAATTCTTTATTTACGTTGAATTATTAAATAATAAATATCCATAGTTAAAATGATAAAAACATTTTCAATAACGGTATTTGTAAATCAAACATTTCAGGCACCGATCATATAAATTTGTTATTAATTAATTTTGAATTTAAATTATCTTTTAATTAAGAATAAAGAGAATGGATAGTAGACGACAATGGATTGTAGCGATGGTGAATGGATTATATATATATAAAGCTTATCCGTAAGCGAAACTACAATATTATTTAGGTAATTAATATATACTTGAACGAATTCATTTTTCGAACTTATTATCATTGTTGTTATATGTCACTATTTTGTTATAATTTTAATTTGTTTGATTTAATTAGGTCAACATGTTGAGTATTTTAGATTGTCAGGGGCCTATGAACATCCTAATCTTATTAAGAACGATAATAGGTGGATAGGTAGATGACTCACTCATGGGGCCATAGATAGAAAAGATGCCTAAATGTCAAAGGGATATTTATATATAATCCAATCATGCATTTTGTTTAAGAAAGGATAATTTAGTTCCATATATATAAAGTTTGGCCATATATACATCCATTGATGAAGATCAAAACAGTGACTTGTATCTAAAGGATGAGGAATGTGGTGTTTGTGCCTTTGTTGGCAATAACAAACAAAGCTACTTAATAATAATACAAACTAAAGATCTATAGTGGGTTGTGAGACATTTATCTACCAATAAGATTGCATGGCCCTAATAAACAAGACAAGATTAAAGGATCACATCCCACTAATATCTTTAAAACTAATAATCAAGAAAAACAAAATTAGGGAAAAAGAATAGTCGTATCAATAGAAAAATTTTCTTGTTAATTTACTTTGGTTAATTAAGATATTCAGAGAAGAATAACTGAAATTAATTTTCTTGAGCTGTATTGGAACAATATAATTAATGTGCGTGTGAAACATGTGCATGGGAGTTGAAGAGGTTTCCTCGCCCTCACGCACAAAGCAGAGGGAGTTTCATCCATTAAGGAGTTTAGGTCCTACATGAAAATGTAATCATAGATGTTTGACAAATAGCATGCATGTGAGGTGGCAAGAGCTGGTGTCGCCACTGCCATGCATCCTAACCACGTTACTTATTATTAGTGATAAAGAATTGAAGGAGCTTATCACACAAGTAATAATTAAGATAGATGTAAGGTTGTGAAGAAAGTACAACACATAAACATAGTACCTTTAACCTTTTTCCGTTTATATTTTGAGAGGCACTTCAATATATCTTGCTTATCGGTTTTATTGCATGGAGAAAAATTGTAATTTTTTTTTATGGTAGATTATTAACAACAAATGATTGAACATGTGAAAGTGTTGAAGTGAAAACGCATATATATACTAGTCAACAAGACAACGATTTGATTCTTAGCTTGCTACCTTACATTTCGGCTACTAGGGTGTTTCATTAGCCAGTCACTAGATTATTAGGTGATTAGCACACAAATTAAGGGTACATGATGCATAAAGAACTGTTTTTCCTCTCTCTACTTTTAAAGACTTACTGAGTATCATATAATATAATTTGGATAGTATATGTGATATGAAATGTTTAAATCCCATTGTAAAACAATACTGGTGAACATTCATAAATGAATTTCAAGGCATGATAATTTTCACCTATTTGTTTCCTTCAATTAAATATGCCCTAAAGTGGAATGGACCTCTATTCTGATTTTTGAAAATGACAAATAAAAAAAGAAGAAGTATAAACAACGTATTCATGTTTGATCCTAAAAATGCTTCAACATATGAATATACTATACACTTCTGACTTAGAAATGTGATGTGGGCACCTCAACTATATGTACCTTGATGAGCAAAGTATTCACAGACATTTTCCACTCTTTTAGCACTCAACTCCCTAACTTGTATTTTCTTCTACTTTTACCCTTACTCCTGCTTTCTAGTTTTTGCTTCCTATGTTTTCCCCTGCAAAACAGGTAGAACTTGATATCAAAACATTTTGCATGTGAAATAAATAACAAGGACTTTGAAGAACAATGAAGATATTTATTAAAAGAACAAAACAATGCTTTTTACTGTGTGGGATCGACACAATTTGTGGCTTATAATTTGTTCGGCTTCACAAATAAGGACAACGGGACAACAAAGAGAGACCAGAGCAAAACTATTCACGACCTTAAAGGAACGAAAGAAAAATTTTGGAATTTGAGAAAGTGTGGAGCTTTCTGTTCTTTAGTCAAATGAGCAGTGACTCACCTTATTTTTTCTGGGCCAAATAAAGTAAATAAGAAAATTTTGTTTGGTCTATTCATTTTAACATGCCCAAGTGAATATCCACTGACTAAATTCAACTCAGAATTCTATATCTTGCAAATCGCTTTGTGAAAATCAGCACAAGTTTTTATTCAGCAAAGACTGATATATGATACAACAAAAAAATTACTCCTGAAGAGATGCTGTTAAATTATGAACATTTAATTCTGTGAACTACCACTGCACGTGGCTTGAATAATAGCAGACAGATTACCAATTGAAATGGTCATTGTAATGTTCAAAAGGGTCCAATATTTTGTCAGGTTTGGCTGTAAGTGATACTGATATGCAGCTCATCATATACCCAAAGGAGGAAACAAGACAGGCCACAAAATAATTCAATTGGAATAGGACCTAAACTTGGTGTCTTGATGAATATAAAAAAATTCAATCCAACGATCTAAATGGGCAGATGAATTTAATATCTTACCATGGTGGCAAAAAAGAATGAACTGCTTATCACTCATCAACCCTACCATAATTTTTTAACTTGTATCAATGCATTATTACATCAGAAGAACCTTTTCAGGACCACGGATGTACCCCACCACTGTCATCTCATTGTTAACTTTTTATCACTAGCCTCTTCAATTTTGACATGAATTACCCCATGCCCAAGACTACAATGTTGTTCCATAGCATCAACTTAAACAGCAAGGCTCTAATACTTTATCTATATTACATATTTACATAGTTCAAGATTTTGATTATCAAACAACAGTTTACTGATTTAGAATAGCCTTATCAACAAGGAAAAGAAATGTTACCTTTTTCTTCACCTTGGTACTGAACATAGTTTTAAACTCTAGGCATTCTTTGGGTTAATTTGCTTGAGTGCAACAGTGGGAGCTATTCTGCTGCTTCTCCTCTGATGTTCCAGAACAAGTTCTCCGGCAAACCAGTCAAGTTTCTCGGAATTACTCTGCTCTGATATTCTCTTTCCTCCAAGAAGCACTGACTCTACATTCTTTTGCTTCAACATCTCCTCAGCCATCTCAGTTAATATTTTTACATTAGCGGAACTTGTATCTATATCCAAGTTGGGTACACTTAGTCCAATACTTGATCCATTTGCCTGTTCATAAGAACTGTTTAGAACAATTTTTTAATTTAACATGTAACAGTAAATATTCTTAAAGGAGAGATGGTGTCATTAAAGTGGTGTTCATTTTAATAAAGGTCTAGAACTTAGAAGTTGTTTGCTATATGCACAATGAGCTCTATAAAGAGCAAAAGGGAAAAAACAATTGAAGGATTAGATGCACACACATAATTAAACAGAAATAAAAGCCAAAATTTCAAGTGATGATAGCTGCTTAGAACCAACTTGAATAGGATTTTTCAGTCAAGGCCTTCTTAAAGGACTCTTCTTGAAGCATTTAATGCTTTTGCTATAAAAAATACCACCCTTTGGTCCTACAACTTCAAATGTGCATTCATGATTCATCCCATTTCATCAGAGGGACTAGGCACATTTCATTGCATGAAGACCAAGCTTTCCCTATTATTGATACATTCTTATAGGACAAAATGTATTGGAGATTACCGGCAATAGATATCCCCTTTACTCACAAGAAGTACAAATCCAGCTATCCAAACCTGGTCCTATCAACTTGCAACATACAGACAAGGCAAAAATCATTTACCGAGACCCCATTCTCCTGCCATTCATCTGGTGTGAAATTGACTCAATTTAATGCCCTTTTTAACGTTTACGAAATTAACACGAGTTAGGTAACTCAAAAATGAACCAGTTAGTCCTAAACTTAAGGGCAAATAGCAGTTTTGCTGTTGACATTCTGAACAAAGAAACAAAATCCAACAATTCTCCACCACAGCACCACACAAGAAGACAACCGACCTTTCAACGGGAAACACAGAAAACATCTCATTTCCTGAGCCAACCAAAAACAACATGCCACCGTTCCTCCCAAAAATCATGTGCACCACCAACACTCATTATGTTAACCCCAAGAGAGGGGGATAAAATTATAAAAAACTAAATAAACAGATAAACTCTTCTCATTTCAACCATAGTATATTCTCATGATTATGAAATGAACAAAATTGATTCAACCGTGCATCACTATACCATAAACATCCCTAACATAATAATCACCTTGTTTGCACAGAATTAAGTCATTTCAAGCAAAACAAACATGTCAAATTGTAATGTAGCAAAGACTTGAGGCTTGGTTAAAAATTAAAATGGTAGTCTAAACTCTAAAGTGAATAATAATTCGAAATAACAAGAAATTGCATGCCAGTGTAAAACAGTTTTACTACCTGTATTCGAACATAGTTGGAGGTGCAGCCAGCATTAGCGAAAGCCATGCCGACAGCCTGGTCAACGAGGTCAGCGGAGCCATCACCGGCGATTCGAGCCATGGGCCGAGCCCAGTCCTTGGGCTTCCAACGCTTGACCTGGTCGTAGCCATACTCCATCAGCTCCAAAACCTGACCCGTTCCGAGAGACAGCACCAATATGTCCTCCACACCTCTAACCATTGGGAACTCCTGCTTGTTATGGATCACGTGCGTAATTGCGGCCCCGGTGGGGTTCACCGTCGCCAAACTGCCGTCAACCCCAAGGCACCCGGTCCGACCGTCCAATGACCTCATTTTAACCGGATCGAACCGCCCTGGTTCAGCTGATGTGGCCATGCAAACCTCCCAGAGCCGAAAGTCGAAGCTGTCGCTCTCAAGCGCGTCAGCGCGTGAGAACAAGAACGCCGCCGTACTGGACAAATCGTAGCACGGTATGAGAACCGGTTTAAGCGTGTCCTTCAGCGTCAGGCTTCGACCGTTCGAAACAAACGCTTCCTTTAGAGTTTTTTCCAATCCAGCAGTGGCAGGTCCGGTCGAACCGGAAGTGAAACTCCGCCGGAAAAATCTACGGGCGCCGGAAGAGCTCGGACGATAGAACCTCCTCGCTCGCTCCGCCAGAAGTTTCCACGTGTCGTCAGCGTTGAAAATCGGCCGCTGATGATCCTCTGTGGCGGAGAGCATCGCGGCGAATATGCCTCCGACGCCGGAGCCAGCTACGACGTCGAAATAATCGGCTATTCTGGCGTCAACGTTGCCGGATTTCTTCTTGAGCGCGTTCTCTAGATAAGCCAGAGCTTTGCCGGCGAGGATTCCACGCATGGCTCCGCCACCGTCGATGGCGAGGATGCATACTTTGCCACGCTGACTCCGAAGCAGACGTTCAGGGTCGGAATTTGTTGGACTAGCGAGTTGCTTCGGTAAACAGAGCTTAGGTTCGTTGTAACCGAAAAGGAACTTTGTCTCGAGAATCGAGAAGATTTCATAGCTGAGTTTATCAGTGTCAATGCTCGGCTCTTCCATATCCGCAAGATTATTAGAATCCATTTCTTGACAGAATCAACGAAATAATTTTAATTTGTTTTTTCTTGAGCTGAACCTTCAAGCTACGGTTACCTTGTGTGTTGCATGGGATTGGATTTCAATCTAACAAAAAAACGAAGAGAAAGAAAAATAGAATTGTGGTTGAGAATGTCAACAAGTTTGAAAGTGATGAATGTTGAACTAAGCAGAAATGCAAACATACATACCTTTCTTTACGAGTGCTTTGCTTCCACGTGGCAGTTTCTTGTTTTCCCAAACACCCGCTTTGACGCCTCGCTCAGTTTCGGCGTTTTTGTTTGTTCAAACTTTCAAACTTAAAACTCCAAGTGTTGTGTTATGTCATAATCCACGTTTTTAATATTATAGTGCATGTATCATCCTATCACGATCGTGTGGTTGTTTTAAATTAGTTTTAGCTGAGATCAAGTACACCTTTGGTTAGCTATACCCGTCTTTGTACAAAAACCATAACTACATAATTATAGATTAAATTCTTACAAATAACTAACATCCTACGCAACCAATAAACCAACCAGCACATAAAAACAAAACAGGAAATTGCCATATCACCAATGGATTATTAGTTGTACAGGATCATGGATAAGTGACGTGGTCATTATCCAAAATGTTGTCCCAATAATGTATAGTGTAATAAACTTAAATACTATTTTATTTTGGTCAACATACGCTATTCTTTGTTTTCACGCCTTTTATTATTATCTTATCATTATTATTTGAGGCGTGATTTACACCCCTAATAAATAAACTATTACTTTTTTTTGTTCCCACGATATCTCTCATTCCGGTAGGTCAATGACTAATCCGTCATGATACTAAATTCTATTTAAAGGTTTGTCGCTGGCCAATGGATTGCTGCATACACAAGGCGGGATTCGAACACACCGACACTTGCTTAAGCGGATTAGTGAGCTAACCACTAAATCAACCTAATAAATAAACTATTACTAGTAACTTACTTTCGCATCCAACATTGGGCCTTACCAAAAAACATATTGGGCCTATATATGTGGCTTTGGGTATTCATTAAGTTCCAAATCTAATTTTTAAGGCCTTAAAGCCCAAGCAATTATTTTCACATGAAATACAAAACGTTTATTTTTTGTGTGGGCTTTGTCCTTTGGATCAAGCCCGGACCCCAAAAAACGTGTGTTATTGTAGGCTTGTAGCATGGTGGGGACCATTTTCCAAGATATTTGGAGATCACAGAACAAGCAATTGATTAACGTTAACCATGCGTCACTTGGTCCACTCATGGATTCACAATGCATTACTCATTTTCGCTCTTCATCATACTTACATCTCAAAATTCAGAGACATGCAGAAGCAAATTCATCATGGGCAGCAACAAATCCACCAAGGAAAATTATTAGCTTCAAAATAAGTAAGTATGATATGTTTCACAACAATTCTCAAACTCTTATATTCTCTTAAGTTCCCTCATGTGTCTTGAATTCCTGCAAGCAGTAGCTATGGGACCTGTTTGTGCTACTTCCTCAAGCCACAACAGCAAAAGCCATCAGTGAGTTGCAGCAAGAAGGGTTCTTATGCTAGAAAGGCAGAGAAATGCTGCACTCAGTTAAGCAATTTTGCTGAGAAGACCAAGAAGAAGGGTAGTGTTGCTGGTGCAGTAGCTCTAATCATTGGTACTAGCATTGGTTCTGGGATTCTTGTACTTCCACAGAAAGCCTCTCCTGCTGTACAATACTCACTTTTCTCAAATAAACTCTCAATTTTAGTCTGTGTAACTTTAAGCTTAGATCAAATTAGTTTATGGTATTTATAATTTACCATTTATGGATACTGTATACATATGTGAATAAAAGTGAAATATTTGTGTATCTTAGTGTAATGTGTTAATTATCAATCAAATTAGTTCTTACTCGACAGGAGAAATGTCCTATATAGTTGAAGTTATTTGACTAACTAAAATATATTGTGCAATACACATATATAATTGCAGGGATTTATTCCAAGTTCTATATCAGTGATTCTATGTTGGGTTTTTCTCCTCATTGAAGCACTTTTGCTAGTTGAAATCAATGTGGCTCTGATGAGAAACAAAGAAAAGGAAGAGGAAGACAATGAGTTGGAGGCGATTTCTATCAGAACCATGGCACAAGAAACACTAGGAGTTTGGGGTGGATCATTAGCAACTATTGCTTATGTTTTCTTGGCATATAGTTCCATGGTTGCCTATTGTTCCAAGTCTGGGGAGATCCTTTTCAAATTGATGAATATCCCAGCACCAGTTTCTGGTTGTCTATTTGCCTCGCTCTTCGCAATGCTCGTCTGCTTTGGAGGAACTCGTGCCACAGATCAAGTGAACCAATATCTAACTGCTTCCATGATTGGTACATAAACATTTGAACTATGCCTGCTTGTGAATTGTGATTTGTTAACATCCTTCAAAAACTTTGGAAGAACCATTTCTTTTTTTACTTGCATTTATTGGCATTGTGCAAACATGACACACTTTAGATTCTTGTTAGCAGGTTTATTATTGGCTATTGAGGTGGTAGCTGTTCTGTTTGGGGGATGGTCAGGAGTAGGGGGCAACAATGATTGGACAAAAGTTCCACCAACCATTCCTGTAATTATTTTTTCCCTTGTGTATCATGATATAGCACCAGGTAAGAATCTGAAAATTTTTATCTGGCTTTATTATTCTCCCTAAGTACTCTTGCATGAGATCAGTAACTGTTTTTTTCAAATCCTTACAGTTCTTTGTGCTTATTTGGAAGGTGATCTTACCCGCATAAGAGCTTCGGTTATTCTTGGTAGTCTTGTTCCACTGGTGACATTGCTTGTCTGGGATGCAGTTGCACTTGGTTTAGCAGCTGAAGCTGAACAAGTAATTGATCCGGTTGAGTTGTTATACAGGTAATTCAGCTTCTGCAGAATAATTTGGAGAGAATACTGAGAAATTTAGAAATGGAAGTTGGATAACTAAAAGTTCATAAATGTCAATGGCTTAGGGTGAGATGGAGTGGTGTTCCACTTATGGTTGGAGCATTCTCTCTTTTAGCTCTAGGCACATCTCTTATTGGCACCCTCCTGGCCTTCTCAGAGTTCTTTAAGGAGCAACTGAAAAGCTTATCTTGGCATTCCACTTCAGCACAAAAGGTAATTTTTTACATATATGTAATGTAACTAGAACATTTTGATCAGAGAATAAAAACTATGTGACATGATCACAATCGTTATAACTGATGAACAGAGCTGGTTGGGCAGGGAAATTGGTGGGGCAGGAATAAGGTGAATCTTACAGCTGTCACAATGGTAGTTGCACCTTCTTTGTTTGTCTCAACAACATTTCCAGATGCATTCTCAGCTGCCACAGATATTGCTGTAAGTTGAGGAAGAGGGTATTCTATCTTTAATGGGGCATTGGGAATTAGTTTGTCTTTAATATATATTCATTGAGATGGTCTGGTTCTTAAGCATTGTTGGATCAAGTGCTTATTATTAGACCAAAAGATATAGCTTAACCTTTAT
Organism: Arachis duranensis; assembly: GCF_000817695.3. Lineage (NCBI taxonomy): Eukaryota > Viridiplantae > Streptophyta > Magnoliopsida > Fabales > Fabaceae > Arachis > Arachis duranensis. The sequence continues at coordinate 106,821,763 of NC_029776.3, forward strand.
GCAATAGTTTAAGTATACTAGAGTCATTTACATATAAGAGACTTCAATTCTGCATTTTTGTGACTGTTGATGCTTGATTCTGAATTAGGGGGGCTACTGCATGTCAGTGCTCTATGGAGTTCTTCCACCGGCGATGGCATGGGCAATGGACAAGGGTGAATCCAAACATTCTGGGGAAAGGGAGTTGTCAAATGCTAGGCCTGCACTTATTGTGGTTGGACTATTTGCATGTGGCATTGTGGTGGAGCAAATTATTCATGATTTACTAGCATTGCACCTATAATATACTTCTTGGTTTCTTATGAGAGGTACTGAGGTAGGTTCTACAAAGCACTCCCTCCTGCTTTGGCAACTGAACTATGCTGGTTGATTTTGAAGGAAAGAGGAGATATGTCATGGTGCTGATAGTTTGTGAAAGCACTGTTGAAGGAATATAGAACTTGCTACTTCAACTCTGCATGATTGAACTATGCTAGATGATTTTGAATTTCTTTAGGATGCATACAATATGCTTCTCAATCTGTAATCTGTTCATAAATATCCATTTTTCTTCTTGTTTTGAATACTAAGGTGCCTTGAAAATTTTATATATTTTGAATTTTATAATGGACAAAAAGTTATTTTCGTACTTTTACACTGCATACTTTCAGATTCTCAATCTAAAGAACAAAATTAAAACTGATTATCCATAATGTCCATGCAACTCTGAACAAGGCTTCTACCTCAGTTCTTATTAAACCATTAAAAAAAATGACCTTACATAAAAAAAAAGAATAACAGAAGAACCAAGATATATACTAGCCAATTCAAAGATTGAAATCCTGTGCTGCATTGCTATAATGGCTTCTTCTGATATTGTTTTGGCGCTTTTTATAAACCAACCCTCCAAATCCTATCAGAGCTGCTCCCAACAGCACTCCTATTACTATTCCTGCCTTTTGTCCACCACTCAGACCAGATGAGCCTCCTCCACCCCCTGGACTTGCAGGTGCTGGTGCTGGTGTAGTGTGAGCAGGAGGAGCTGGTGCTGGAGATTTAGGTGTTGGTGCTGGAGCTTTTGGTGCTGGTGCTGGAGATTTAGGTGTTGGTGCTGGAGCTTTTGGTGTTGGTGCTGGAGATATGGGTGCAGGTGCTGGTGCCGGACCTTCAGGTGCTGGTGCCGGACCTTCAGGTGTTGGTGCTGGAGATACGGGTGCAGGTGTTGGTGCCTGGCCTTCAGGTGCGGGTGCCGGACCTTCAGGTGCTGGTGCCGGACCTTCAGGTGCAGGTGCAGATCCTGGTGACATAAGCTGAGCCTCCAAAGAGTTCATCAAATTTGCTGACACTAGATATAGTACTAGGACACTTAGCCAGCTACTTCTCATTATTCTTGCCATGGTGTTTGTTCTTACACTAAATGCAAGGCATGACCAGCATTTAAAGGCATCAAGCTTTTTCAACTTCAAGATGGAGAAAATTTCTATGCTTATTAGAATCTACTCTTTGTCCTCCTCATCCAAACATTGTTTTTGACGTCTTTCATGGTACAACATTTCCAAAGTTTTTGGCACAGGTCCTTGGATGTTTCTGAAGATTGAGAGGGACTGAAGCATGCAATTTTTAGAAATTCCAATGGTAAACACAATGTGCTACTATTATATTAGTGTCAACAATTGAAAATCTGCAAATTGCAGTGGCCTATGATTCAATTATGAATATCTCGAGACAGTTGAACATAACTATATTAGTTGACAGCTTGAAACAGATAGTTTAAAAGTCTTCTTTGACCAAATTATTATATTGATTTTCTTTTCAACGGGTCTTATAACTTTCTTCTTGTTGCATTCCTTCGTAATCTTAAGATCATTTCTTGTATATTCCGCTACAATTTGTTGGATTCTCAATTCAAACAAAGGTCACTTAAACTGCAGTAATTAATTCCACTATTGGGGATACCCTCACTTGTATCATAAAGTGTTTTATACAACTTTTAATTCTATTCATAAATGGTATTATGATACAATGTTATCTTAATGATTATACACTTTTATCACTGTTGCAAAACAAAATATAAAGTACAATCACTTTTTCAGTTACTTTCTATAGCGAGCACAATACATTGGTACTCATTGTTGAAGTCACTATTCTCTAGTTTACACTTGCAAGTGTCTGAGATGCTCCTCTTATCAGTTCTGCTTTTATTAGTTCCAAAATGTTAGAGACCTGTTGAACATTAGAACAATTGAAATCAGAAAAGATACATATGAACTAAGAACATGATATGATTTTAACTGGAAAATCAAATAGAAGAGGAATTTCATTACCTCAAAGTACTGCTGCAAAGTTGGTGCATGCAGAGCAAGTGTTACATAAATCTGCTCAAGTAATGTTAGCAGTTCTTCCACTTGATCACCAAGAAGATCAACCTGTATTTCAGCATTTAAACTTCATTTGACCATTTTCAATAATGCTATAACTGTGAGTGCTTACTAATTAATTAATGCAGAACATAAAGATGTGAGATTGTGATATATACCTCAGCTTCAGCATCTTGGAGATTCTGGCACCTTCTGATGAAGGCCTTTTGGTAAAGCAATTGTTTGTTTCTCAAGCTATCAACTAACTCAATAACCGAATCTAAACAACACTTCATCTTTTCCAATCTATAAGCATATTTTTGGGAAAGTATAAGAGGAAGCATGAGATTGGTACATGTTTGTTATGCATATAAAAGATATTGGAATTCGAAATACCTCACAGTCATCATCTGTAAGTTTTGGCTTACCATCACCTCAAATTCCGGAAATGTTCGTGAAAGATTCAAGAGGGGCAAGAAAACTGAAGAAGCAGGATGCAGATACTCTTCTTCAATAGATGATGTGTGATGATGAAAGCTTTCTGAGTTGCTTAGTCTGTGGCCTAAGTTGCTGCCTAACTCCCTTAGAAGTGCCTTGCTTATACCTAATTGTTGCAAGACATTTTCTACCTTGCTATTTAGTGAAAAGAAAGTTCTTTCCTCCCCAGTTATCAAATCTTCAAATATTTCATGCTCATGTAGGTCACCATATTCTGAACCCAAGTCCAGTTGTTTGCTGTGTTCATTGATCTCTGATTGTGCACATAGCAGCAGAGTCTCTCCAGCTTCAAAACATCTAAGTAGAGACTCTAGCAATACAATGGTCATGTTCTCTTCTCCCTGTGTTGCCAGAACTTGATTTAGCATCACAGTAGGATAATTATCTCCACTTGTGTTGTAATGACCTTGTGATTTGACTTCCATGGATAACAGAATAGCATCAATTAATGTCTCAACCAGTATGAATTGGTGTATCTGCTCCCTTATCAAGTTCTCCATGTAGTAGTTTTCTGCCTCATTCTTCCACTCCTTAAGCATGGCCTTGAAGACAACCATGCTAACATCTTCCTTCAGAATACTTTCTGTAATTATAAATTGTAACTGATCTACAAGACTGGTGTTGTTATCTCTTTTCCCTCTTGAAGCATAACTGGCTATCTCTGCGAAACTTTTCAACGTTTCTGCAAAAACAATCCAATGTATTTCTTCTCTTACTGTGCTGTCAACATTACAACCTTCCATTACTGTGTTGAATTCCTCACAAGTTTTCCTAAACATAAGCGAGCATATATCCTCCCTTATGGTGCATTCTATTTCATCCTCTTGGTTACTACACGTCAAACGTTGTACTTGTACACCATATTCCTCAGCTTTACCACACTGACACTTGGTTAAGGCAAATTCTGGATTAGAACTGATATCCTTAGCTACCTCAGAGAAGAGAACCCGAATTATATCATCACTAATCTTCCTTTCAATGATATTTTCTTCGGTATATTCATTCCACTGATTAATTAAGTAGCATTTAAAAACACTCTCCTGTATTAGCATCTCAATGGCATAACTATATGATATACTATTAAATTCTTCTACCATACCTTTTCCTACAGAACCATGAATGCCTTGTGCTTTTGACCTTGCCATTGTGTTATATCTCTTTTCTGTTGTTAACAACTGTCCTTTTCCTGCATTGAATACTCCAATTTCATTCTCCCAGGTGCTTCCCCAGTGATCAGTATCCTTGTTAACTATATCAGTCTCATATATTTCGGATAACCTCCTCCGTGGAAGTGTTTTGCTTTCACGAAAAGATTCACTCATCTCATCATTCCTATCTGTAAGATTATCCAATCTTTCTATGACGGCACGGATTCTTTCTTTGAGGCGTTCCCTTCTTATTTTGGAGGATGAGGCCTTCTTGTCTTGTGCAAGTCCAAGCTTACTCAGTTTCATTTCTTCTTTCGTTCTGCGAATAATAGACTCATGACTCTTTATCAGTTTAGCAACAATGTTACTCCCATCTTCATTCTCTTCCACTTTTGGCGGCTTTGCCTCATCCACCTTCTTAGGAGACCTTGGCTTTTCGAAACATCCTTCGTCCTGGGAAGCCTTGGTTGGCGAAGAAAGCGCCGAGCAGTCAGAATCCTCAGCACATGTTTCATTCAAATTGGCAAGTTCATACTGCAGACATGTAACCTCATTCATCATTTGTGGCCAATAATGCTCCTGCCAATGTTTCAGAACCTGATCCTCTTTCTTCCTCTCTTTTGCATCAGCATTCTCTTGAAACTCCCTCAAGAAACTTCTAATCAAAATAGACATAACATCTTTTTCGATTGCCAACTTCCATTGCCTCTCCTTTGGCCTCATCTCACACAAGACAAGAGCACTCTGCATCTTGGTAAAAGCAAGATCCATAGTCTGCTTTAGTATTCCAATGTCTGAACCCATCTCTTCGATCTTTTTCCTGTCAATGCCACTCTGTGATGCATCACCTGACTTGCCATGTTTTGTTTCAACTCTTTGTTTCATGTTTTGCATATGTTGATCCATACAAGTCCTTAATTCTTGGACATCACCCTTACTATGCTTGTTTCTTGTTGTTTGATCATTCTCATAAGTTGGACTTGTAGCTGTCCCAGTTCCAGGGCCGGAAGACGGAGACATTGGCCCTCTTTCTTTAAGCTCTGTCAACTCTCTGTCCTTCTCTGATATGGCCAATTCAGATTCCTCGAGGCGACCTTGGAGGCGATCTTTGATTTCTCTTAGCTCTTCAAGTACTTCTTCATGATTGCTTTCCAGAGACTTGTTTTCTGTCCCAGCTTTAACAATGTTGAGGCATCCTTCAAGCTGCATCACTGCCAATTCATAGAACTTTGATATCTCATTCAGGCGTTCGATGATTCCGGTTTTCGTCTTCATCCTTTCTTGAGCTTTGTTCATGCCGTATTGCACAATCCACATCATGGTGGAGTCTGCCAATGATACGTCATATCTGCCTTCAATGTGTCCAACAATCTCGTCCATTTCTTCAAGAACATGCACACCATAAGGCACTTGTAAACTGTAATCAACAAAGAAAACAATGCATAAACTGCAAAATAGATCTGAAATCCCCAACTGACCATTTCAACAGCATTGCATAGTTATTACCATGTCTCTAGCCATGCTTTAAGGAGCTTCCACTGCTGTTAAGTAATTATCATGTTAAATAATGACCACAGAAGGTTACCAAAGCATTTTATGTTATTTCTCACATTTTCTTTTCATTATTCTTAGCTAATTTTTAATTACATTTTCACAATAAATATCATTAGCCTGTGAATCACGAGGATAATATCTGTGACTATGTCTATAAATAGGAGATTCGGTTATTTTTGTAAAAGAAGAAGAGTCCTTATTCCTTAACATTTCGAATTCCATATAGAATCTTTATCATGATCATGATCATATAAAATAACGGTGTAATTACATCCAATGATATTCCGCTCATTATATACATACGTGGGTACATTTGATTCTTGCAACACATATTGGCGTTTAGTAGGCATCAATGGTTTATATAATTACTAAAAGAACATTATAATTCCATGTAACCTTTGAAGTCAAATAGATGGTACAAACTGTTGAAATTGGTGGAAATATTTGTGAGCTTTCTGTTGTTTTCTTATCACTAATTTAAGCAAGTTGTTAAAACCCGTTGGAATGCCTCAAGCATAACGTGAGAAGTTGTTAAAGATTAAAAAATAAAAACAAAACAAAATGAAATAGATCACTTGCTACAACAACGACGACAAAATCTTATCCCATTATTTACAAGTTTGTCACACCACAATTATGTATTTAGTACACTGTATAGTGTATGGTATGATGTAATCTGAATATTACAAGAAAACCAACAAGACGCTTCAAGAATTGGGTCCCTGTACTTTGAACAAATAGAAGGCCAGCAAGGAGTAACTGCTTATTTCTCTTCAACGCATGCTTCAAAATCAAGTCAAAAGAAAACAAATCACTATTTAGATTAGAAAGGACGTGCAAATAAAGAGCAAGTTCAGTGCGCTTAAGATTAATCATATTAAAACTCAAATGATCATTGTGGAATTTTCTGAGCTCTAAGGAGATGAAGAGAGATTCTTCAAGGGGTTGATTAGTGATGAATCGCACCTTTTACACACATATATATACATTGCTATAAGAAACTAACTACAACTGAATAACAAATTCTGCCAGCTGTCACTAACTGATTCTATTTCTAACCAACCTGCATAACTAATTACAGCTTAGCTACTTCACTCAGAGGAAAAACACAAGATTACAATTCAAAAATCAACTGTGTTAAAGAAGTAAAAATTAGATCTAACTTCTAAATAATTTAATGATATCATATAAGAGCAATTAAAATTGAAAATAGGGCAAAAAGAAAGAAAGGTAAGGGTTAGATTAGAGAGGTAGATACCACCGCAGCAGAAGCAACAGTAGCAGCAAGAGAGGAGCAAGATGAGGTCTTGGCACATGGAAGCAAAGGAAACGCCGTCGTTTTGGGATGCTGAGTCACCCTCCACCTCCACCTCCACCTGCACCTGCTGCTGATCCTCATCATCCAAAAGCTTCTGCTTCTGCTGCTGCTTCTGTTGTTGCATTCTGTGGTGGTTCCATTCGAGCCTCTTTATGTATGAGAGCTTGAAGGAATCTCTCAGATTCTTCGATGGCCATAGATGCATCTCTTTTTCTCTTTTTCCAGATCCTTTCTTGGCTCAAGATATGCTTTATGCTATCGCAATTGACAAGTGTGAAATTATTTTTCCATTTTATTCATAATTCTTCTAATTAAATACTGGTCCTTTTACGATTTTACCCCTTCTGTTTCTCCATTTGGAATTTGTACTTCGGTTTTGGGCCAAGCACTAAAAGAAACTCGTTTTTGTACAAAGGGTCAAAGCCCAAAGAAAACGTTATGGGCTCTTTTACATATTTTTATTTTGGGGCCACTATTTGTACAAAGTTTCTGTTGGCACGACCAAAAACCAAAGTTTCTTCGGATACCAATCAATTTGAATTGGTCGAGTGGTGAGTTCACTCTACTTAAATAAGTGTTAAAAATTCGAATTTCGTCTTGTAGATGTAGCAACTAGGAACTCATTACCCAGTGATAGACCTTTAAATGAGCTAAAATACGCAACAAATTAGTCATTAATATAGATCCAAGAAGTAAATATTTTACGAAAATATTTAATAACAAAAAAAATAACTAAAAACAGTCAGAACTTTTCTTATTTAACCTTCATTAATTGTCGTTTCTGTCTCCTTATACTAAATGCTAAATAAAGCAAGTTCCGACAGTTTTGTCTGTCTCTCCAGCATTACCTTACATTTTATATGCATATGCATGATCATTTACTGAAAGTGGAGATCTAGACATGGAGGGTTGGGATATCAGGGTAGACAAGGGCAAAGCACAAGGAAAAAAATGAGTCCCCAACCCCAACTGATGATGAATTAGGTGATCGGCCTTCCCTTAAACTATAGAGTATTGAGGACACCAACAATACTAATGCTGAAATTGGTGCCATTTTTGTTCTCAAGGGATTATGCATCTCATGGCCCCTCCACTCTCCTCACTTTTTAAACTATACTTTTTGTAACTTTTCAATAAACACCCCACTTCCTGTGAAAATTAAGAATGAATTTGGACCTTAGCCTTATGCACCTACACAAAAACAAGGGAAATATTCATCCACAGCAACAGTCAAGAATTATTCACAACCATTATTTTAGTATATTGAATTTTCTTCTGAGTCAAACTCCTTTTTCTTTATTCAAACTCATTTTTCACTTCCCTTCCAAGTTCGAATTATGTGCTATCACTGTACACTAGCCAAAATTAAAAGCAACATACAAGGATCATGAAACTTAGAAAATCATGACTTAGGAATAACGTTTGTGTCTAATCAGTGATCAACTAATACTAATCTATGCAGCATCAAAACTTGAGCTAATTAAAAGTACTACTTCATTAGATATGCTGTTAATTTAATAATTAGTTGGCACATAAAAGGTGGGATTCATTTATAAATAATGTTATAAATCACCAGCAAGTAAACCTTGATTTTTCTTAAAATATTCTTTCATTAACATAGAATAGAGTACAAGGAAAATAACCAAGAAAAGAAAACAACACACAGAGGAAAGTGTTTGTGCAAAGACAAAAGGGATTTTACAAAAGGCTCCCTTAATTGTCATGAAAAGAGACTTGAATCTACAATGATCCACCATCTTCAAACCCCCACCCTACACCCTGTGTTATCCTTGAAGAGAATGCAGTTGAGAAAGTTCAAAGAAACCTTGGACCATGCAATGCAAGCACAACCACTTCACATTATTTTACATTAGCAAGTAGCAACCACCATCATCATCAACTCAATAATCTTGTTTAACTTGCACTAATTAAGATTAGCTCATTAGACATTGGGATTGCTCCTGAATGATCCAAGAGCCTTAACTGCACCTGCCCTCAAGATGAATTGGTGGTAGAAGGCTGCAATGGCTGCCCCAATGAATGGTCCTACCCAAAAGATCCACTAAACAAGAACACAAGAAATTACATGTCAGCCAACAAAATATGCAACCAATGTTTTACTTAAAAGAATATTCCCTCCGGCCACGAATAACTGTCTGTTCAAAGATTCGACAGTTGTCCATGGCCAAAGGAAATAAAATACTTTGGCAAAAGAAAAGGTTACTAACATGGTCATCCCAGGGCTTGTCTTGGTTGAAGATAACAGCAGCTCCAAAACTCCTTGCAGGGTTAATGCCAGTTCCAGTGACTGGGATGGTGGCCAAATGAACCATGAACACAGCAAATCCAATTGGAAGTGGAGCCAAAACCTGAATAGTACACAAATGCAACATAATAATTAATAAGAAACCTTTGATCACATTGAATTAAAGCCACAAAAAAAGAAGAAAGAACTGTGGATACATGAGAATCTAAAGTTAATTGAGGAACCAAAAGCTGATAATGACAAATGTGGATGATGATGGCTGGAAATTCCCACTAGATTTTGCAATATTGAGAAAATTGACATATTAAACATCATTGTCACAATTATTTATGATGGCTTTAATTTTAGTCCTTGAACAGTCACACGCAATGGTTAAGAAAAGATATGTTATGCTTTCAAGTCCCTAAGATTTAAAAAAGCAAAGCCTTAGAAATGTTAACCAACGTAGAATCCACTTTTCTCAAGAGAGGAATAAAATTAGATGAGATTCAATTGTTGAATGTGACAAGTCATGAAAAATCAACCACCACCACAAAATTTATAGATGTTTAGTGGGTCTGTTTTCCTCAATCATGCTACCATTTCACTTCACTAAAATCATAATGCATCCGGTAATTTTGGTGAAAGAAAGAAAGGAATGGATTCAATAGGAAATTACTTATATGCCATCTGAAAAAGGTTACCAACTTTCTTGTATTGAAAACTATCAATTAATAAAGTAGTAGAAAGCAAGGAAAGGCAAGCTTAATAACAAGGAATAAAAGGGGAAAAAAAACCATTAACAGTTAATAGTGCCGAACCAACCTAATTTGTTTCTTTAGGATGAAGTCTCTAGAGAAAAAGTGGTGGAAAGAAATGATAGTTTCCAATCTCAAAAAGGAATCTAATTGGGTAAGAACTGAATTAATTATGAAGGATGGACCCTCTACTATTTCATATCATATGATGTATACAATATATTATAAATAAAACAAATAATGTTGATCAAATATAAATCCGCTAGCACTATTATTAGTCTTTAATAATTATATATGTTGACTATGCCCAAAACTTTGCACAATAACGGAAATGGCATGATAACATGAGCTGTACATCATCATTTCATATGGAAAAATAATGAGTGACACTTTGGCAGCATGTACAAAATTATAGAAAAGGAATGGCTAAGTTTTCAAATAATTGTGGCTAACTGAACTGGGAAGATTAAATTGGTAGAAGATTAGCAACAAATAAGTGAGATTATCAGTATTTCATGGAGATAATCTTTAATGTAAAATTTAAGGTCAAAATTAAATTGACTCCTAAATTTCAATTGATCCAAATTAGATCTAACTGGCATTAGTATTTGAGATCATTTCAACATTGGGCATCAATATAAATCAATATTATTTTGTTTTATTCAGCATAGAAAATTAAAGTGCCAAGTCAGCACATCATTAAGGGATATAAGCTTAAGGATATGATTGTAAATTTAGCAGTCTAATTTAGATCATTAAAAATCAATTTGAGTTCAACCTTAAAATTATTTCTAAACCATATTGAATATTAACTCCAATTTCATAACTGAGAATTGATATTATCCTCAACTAGCTAAATCTACAGAAGCACAAGATATATTTGATATTTCCTTACCAATAACCAATTTGTAATAATTTATTGTAAACAAACTACAAGGGCTGAGTAAATCCATGCTTCACAAAAATATGGCAAAAACAGAACACAGAAGAGTAATAATAAGTGAAATTCTTACCGGAACATGAGAATCTCTGGCGCTCCTCTTAGGGTCAGTGGCAGAGAAGACAGTGTAGACCAAAACAAAGGTTCCAATGATCTCAGCACCCAAACCAGTGCCAGTGCTGTAACCATCATTGAGTGAATTAGCACCACCACCATACCTGGTGTAGAGAGATTTCTGGAAGGCCTTGACCAAGCCAACTCCACAGATAGCACCTAAGCACTGAGCCACCATGTACAATATGGCTCTGATCAGAGACACCTTCCTTGCCAAGAACAACCCAAATGTCACAGCTGGGTTAATGTGACCCCCTGATAGAAAAAATCAAAACTTTTAGAACAATAAAAACAGAACAGAACAGATCAAAACAGAACAACATCCTCTGTTTTGAGACTAGGAAAAGATTCATAGCTAAATGGGTGTAAAATTAAAGATTAAAAAGAAAAAAGGAAGAAAGAAGAACCTGAGATTCCAGCAGTGCAGTAAACAAGGATGAAGATCATGCCACCAAAGGCCCAAGCGATGCCAAGAATGCCAACGCCGCCGCAGACATCACCGTTGGCGGTGGTGTCAGTCTGGCTCTTGTAGCCAATGACAGTGAGAACAGTGATGTAGAGAAAGAGGAGTGTGGCTATGAACTCAGCAATCAAGGCTCTGTAGAAGGACCACTTAGTTAGCTCCTCAGCATCAATGAGTGGTGCTGGTGGAGGGTCTTGGTAGTCCTTTCCCGAGAAGGATCCACGCTCAGCAACCTCAACGTCCTTCGCCATTACTTCAACTTGAACTAGTTCCAAACACAAAGGGAGAATAGAAGAGAAAGGAAGAGAATAGAAGAAGAGAGAGAGGATGTTGTTGTTGTTGTTGTGGAAAAGGGTGAGAACAGAGAAGAGAGAAGAGGGGGTATATATGGTGGTGGTGGAGTGTGCTTACTACTTACTACAAATCGCAAAACACAGAGATTAATAATACGTTCATGTATGATCAAGCATTGAAGCTACTCTGTTAAAGTGTGGAGTAGTTAATAAGTATTTTAATGTGATTTGTAGCATTAATTATCCGTTAATAATATTTTTAAGAGTGAATATCTCATTGGAACTTGACAATTATTTCGAAAGGATAACGAGTTCTTTAAGAAAAAAATATTCAATCCGACTCCTGATTATTTTCTTTTGAGATTGATTAGTTCTTGTACCAAAAAAATAACACTAATTTTTTTTGTATAGGAGCTAATCAGTCTAAAAGTTCGATTATGTATTTTTTTGGTCAAGAATTTTGTTGTTTTTCGAGACAATTGTCAGGGACTATTTTAAATTTATTGATATTATATATTTAAACCTTTTAATTTAAAAAAAAAATTTTAGAAATATACTTACGTCACTCTTTATTAGAAATACATTAAACTATACATTTTTTCTAAAAAAATTAACATATATCATTATTTTTTAAAATCAGTCATATATATGTTTTATTATTTTAATTCAAACATAATTAGATTTTTATTTTTTATTTTATCAATCTCAATATTTAAAAAGAAAATAAAAAAACATAACTCTAATGTTTCATTAATTAGCGCTTCAGCGCTTGCATCACTTCTCAATCAAATCCATGAGGAATAATAACCATTCTAGTTTTCCTTTTTTCTCATTTTGATTTAATTTGTTTGTACTTTTATTTAAAAAAAATTGTTTGTTTTGTCATTATTTACCCTGTAGATTCTAGAATATTCTATATTGCATGGTTTTTGGCTTATATGAGTTATATCCCTTCCATTCACGGATTATATTCACATTTGCCAAGTTGCTCATTATTTTCAATTCTACACCTTTTAGGTTTTTAATTCTTCGAGTCTATTTTTTTTAATGCCATTTTTAGATATTGCTAAAAATTGCCGTAAATTAGGTGTTTTATGTATGGACAAAACTTATTTTTCATGGAAATTATAAACCATAGTAATGCACTTAGCTATTAAAATAATGTTGTTTTTTTAGTTATCACATAAAGTTGAAGCCTCTAAAACGTTCACAGATTTATTTAAAATAAATAAAATCAAGCACAAAAATGATGGATATTTTTAGTAATAATAGTTCCACTTCCGTGGAGCCATGGAGAATTGGAAATTACTCTTTTGCCCAGCATTATACTATTGAACACTTCATGAATCCATTGGATTTCACTACTACTCTACATGCTTCCCCATGAGTTGTCTTTAATTCTCATTTATTTTTGGCTAAGTAACAAAACAGGTGGATTTGTGACTCACAGGGAATACCTAGTTAAGCAATTAACAGTTGTATTCAAATCAAAGTTCATTGAGTATGATTCACGTAAATTATTACCAACAAAATACTAAAGGCTACAAGGTTATCTTATCTTATTATGGGGGCAAAAAAAATTCCTTCCAAATAAGGCTTGGCAACAAATTATACGGAGTACAGAGCAAAATTACAATGTTGATATCTTAATTTATTTACTTTTATAAAAAAAATTGGTAAAAAAAAAAAGAAAAAATGCCTTTTTAATTTGAATATGGAAGCAAGAATAGTGTTGGATTCGGTTATTGGAAAGAGAAGTACTTCACATGGTGTCAGTGAAATAGAACTCGATCCTATAAGTTTTCTCTCACTAAACGGGACGGTCTGAGTTCTCTCTCATTAAAAAAATAATTACAAGCAACACTGAGGGTCCGATTTCTATCTTCTGAAATTCAAATTTCTCCAACTACAAAATGGACCATGCGATTTCTCATGCAAAATTTTAAAATTATATCAAAGAACTCACATGGTCCGAATTCTTCTACCTCACACTCACAAAAAGTTGTCCCACATATTGTCTTATACCCCATAAATCCATACTAAAGTAGCACAAACACAACCCTTCCATATTCATAAAATTGAGTCTCTTTTAACCTAATAATATTAAATAACTCAAAATAAAACAAAAATATCTCTACTAAAATTTTAAAATAAGCTTAATTAGATTCTGAAAATATTTTCCAAGGATTCTTCAAATGCCAGTAGTGAGGTGACTAACTTTATCATATGCTCACTATCAAAAAAACAAAAACCTTATCATATGGTCAAACTGGCAGCATCTGTCGTTACCTCATTTTTTTTATATCGTTAATATCATCCTGTTCAATTTTCATGCGTCCAATTTGAAAAAGTGTTTCACCTTTCATATATCTAGCTAATTAAACCAGCAAGAGTTAAAAGAGATAGCCAGAAAAAAATGAATAAAATTTGTCATATATTTTTTGTTCTTGAATGCCCATAATATAATGAGTAGCGTTAGCTTTGCAGTTTGCATTGCATACATACTGTTCGGTCCACAAATCTAATCTAATGAAAAAGAATGTATATCTTTCTGGTTCATTCATGATTCATGATTCAATGTTCGAGGACCACTTTGGCTTCCATAACCAGCAGACAATTTGTCTTTGACCACCCCCCTTACACACGTGTCGACTTCTCAATGGAGAAGTGATTACGTGTTCCATTTAGACTGGGAATGCCAGCTCTAGTTATAGACACACAGTGCTGCACTGCTGCATTATTATGCTAAGTGTCTCAAGGTTCCAAAAATTGGACATCAAACCTCATGTATCTATATATTCTATTATAACCTTATTTGCATTAACTCTCTTAGCCTTTGGCACTGCCATTAGAGGAGCTTAAAGCCCACACATAAAAAGAGGCAAAAACACAGAGAGAATCACTACCTTGCAGAACAGAGGAGAGGAGACTGAGACTGAGGGAGTGGAAAACACGAACAATGAAGATATGCGTTTAGGGTTTTTGGTTTCAAATTTAAAAAACACAAAATAAAATTGGGTGATAGATATCTCAAAATTCAATTTCTGAAAATTAAATTCACGTATGTGCTATGGCATCTCTATCTCCATTTACTCAAACAGAATATTCTCGCAAAGAAAGTGCAGTCATAATTGATTGATCGTTCATGATAAAATATTCCCATAATAATTTCTGAAACACATTGATGCATCTTAAATATTAATATTTTATTTTTTTAAGACAACAAAATTAAATATTAATTTTTTATTTTTTTAATAAATAAATATCTCTTTTTAGGCACTATAACATTAAACGTAAAATAAAATAGAAAGGAAAAGTACACTTTGAAAAAATATGAAACGACTAAAGATGAGCACCGTAATTACTGACAAAAACATAGAGGATAGTACTAGTGAAATCAAAAAGTGGGGTTTGACAGTCAAAAACAAGAGTTACTGTGCAAGTATTGAAGAATGTGTTTTGAAGTGTTGGACACGTGGTTGACCCTGGAATACACAGAAGCAGGTGCTGCAAAAGTTGTGGCTCCAAACGACTCGACGGTTTCGCCGTTTCACATTTTGGGCTTGTGGGACCCTCCTCTTTGTTGCTCCTTTTTTCTTATTGGATTTGGAGCCCAACAGCTACGAAACCAAACTACTCGTTATCTTCCACCTCATCACTATTAAAATATTAAGATATTACTTAAATAGTTAAATAATTTTTTTAATATAAAAATAATACACAAAAATT
>NC_029776.3:106838448-106865073 GCF_000817695.3 Arachis duranensis
TTAAAGTGGTGCATGAATCATCAAATAGGTTGTTGATTTGGCTTCTCTTCATGTCCTTGTAGAAATTAGTCAGGCAACCTCCACAAAATGAAGGGAAATTAAACAAATGAAGTATTAAAAAAAATTTACTTGTGCTCAATATAACGGGCATATATGATATATGTGCATTTGAATAGTTAAATTGAATGGACTAATGGAGTCATCTATGTGAATTGGTCAAAATAATTATATTCTTATATATATAATCATATGCCTCCAAATTCATTTCAACCATGTAATACATATAAAACTAAAAGCATGAAAGTGAAATCTTAGGAAAATCTATATGAGTGGGCAGTGGCTAAAGTGTGAAATGGAAAAAAGAAACTTCTTAATTACTCCATATATTCGACTTTTATAATCTAAAATTCATTTAATTGGATTATATATGTTGTTTATTCTTTTTCAAATTAGAGGTTTTACAATTTATTGTTAAGCGAATTTACTCTTTAGTGAATAAAAAGTTGTTTTTTATAAAGTTCGCCGCTATTAAGCAAACTTTCTCTCCAATATACAAGTTCACCTATGTGTTATGCGAATTTATTATTGCATAAAAAAAATTATCTCAAAAAAAATGTTATGAAACATAATATATTTTTTATTTTATTTAAAAAAATCCCCCTAAATTTTACCTAAAAATTCCATATTAGTCTATAAAGAATGTTACGGGCAGCAATTTTTGTGATTTCTAACCATTAAGTAATCTTCAATAATATTTTTAATGGTGTGAGATTTCATCCAATTATATGGAATTACTCATTTTTATTTTGCTCGTTATATTCTGACTATACATACTGATAACTTCCTCTACATAGTTATAATTTCATTTGCACAAATGTCACTTCACCATAAATAAATGTATGTTACTTTAATAGAATTGAACCAGTAGGATTAAGCAGAGCAAATTTGAGAAAATCCACATCATTTTCCAATGTAGCAATGTGTTGGGGTCTCATTGAGATCCATGCTTCCATTCCATCCTTTGTGTCCATGAAAACCACTGTGTTTGGAATTGTTTCACTATTGCCACCTTTCTGAGCCAACCACAAAGGTTTTCCCAACCCAAAATCCAACTCTTTGAATCCCATATCACACCAACTTGTGAACAAAAACGACACCGGATCTTTGTTCACCACCTCTTCAAGCATCAACTTGCCACACTCATCACTCCACCAAAACCCTTCATCCTTTTGAACTCTCACCAGCAATTCCTTTGTCACTTTCCCAATTCCACCCTTTGACACCTTTACCAATTCACTTATCTCAGTGTCCTTGTTCACATTCTCACATAGCATCACTGCTGGCCACAGCAAGTTCCCAATGGAGTTTTGTGTGAAGGGTTCTCCCATTCTTCTCCTCATGTCCACAACATGCAGCACTACCACTGGCCTATTCTTGTCTTCTTCTTTCATGCATGACATAATCATGTGTTTGCATATGAATGATGACACTGCTTGGTACCTTGTAGGGTTTGTGTTCATCATTCTTCCATTATTTCCTAATGCAGCCTTGGATATGAGCTCATTCATGGCTTTGAAATCAAACAAGAATCTTCTTGTGGTGCAGAGTGTTTCAATTTCTATGTCCCTGCCGAGGTTGAGCACCCCCGAACGCATCAACCCAGAGGTGTTCACCCTCGGCGGGAACAGAGAAGGAGCGGAAGAGAAATTAGGAAATGATATCTCTTCCGCTGACCCTCTAGAAATTGCAAACCAAGTCTTCAAGAAAGTGATGCAAGAAGAAGCATCCAAGAGTGTGTGGAGGTTGCACATTGCAACAGCTATTCCGCCACACTTGAAAGTGTTGGCTTGGATCACTAACTGTGGCAACACTTCATGGTTAGGGTGAGTCTTGTTTGGCTCACAAGGAAGCAATTCGTTAAGCAATTCTAGTTTTGGAGGGTTGAGGAACTCTTCAATGGTGATGTTCACTATTGTGGATTCTATGTAGATTGCACCTTCATCATTGCAATTGATTGAAAAGGGATCATCACTACTCTTTCTACCTGCAAGAGGGTAGAAAATTGTTAGTGCCTCGGATAGTGATTTCTTCAATTGTGTTAAAATGTCTGAAGATCCTTTGTGGTAAAATAGGATTAGTGGAAAATAGGTGTTAAGTTGATACACATCGAATAAACATAGTTTGTGCTTTTTGTGCTCTTGGGGAGTGGGTAATGATGGTTTAATGCTTTCTCTACATGTTATCTTAATTTCCATTATAAACTTTTATCTAAGATATATAGCTGTGATTGAACAATAACGAATCTCGAGCTATATATTATAATTTATAGGGATTTAAGTGTATTCGCTTAAATAGAGGAAGGCTATGGTTATAAGCTATGAACCAATAGTTTTGAACTTCTAACTTATATTATACATATATATTATATAATAACTTATTATAGAGAAGAGTAACCACTTGGTTTAATTAGGATTTCAGGTCTAGTCATATACTAATTAAGCAATGAGAAGGTTACATGGATTAAGATTCACTACTATTATGATAACGTTTATAATAATTATTTTCAAGTTAAAACTGAATTGCAGTATAATTTAAAGTAAATATTCACATGCATTATTATCTTCATGTATGTAAAGTTAATATATAGTTAAGAGTCATTAAGCATGTACATGACATTGAAATAAAGATACAAAGATATAAAATTATATTTACCAGATAAAATATAAAAAATTATTGTGTCTATAAATATTAAATTAATATATTTTGTGTTTATATTAATAAAAAAGATAAATAGATACTAATAAAAGATATAATTTATTTTTTATTATTTTTATTAATTTTTATAATTTTATTTTTTATTTTTTGAATAAAAAATAGAATAAATTAAATTTTTATAATTTGTTTTAATTTATCATAAAAAAATACAAAAACATAAATTTGTGTGTCTCTATCCTTTGTATTTTATTCTCAATATCTTGTCTTATTTTTTTCTTAAAACCAAAGACAGACTTGAATAACAATTTAGTCAAATGTGTACAATCATCTAATGATTCTCAACTAATAATTTTATATAAAAACAACTTTACATAAGTTTTTTCCACAATTTAACTCAAAATTTTTCGTAAATAAGTAAAAGGATGCTTTTTATATTATGAATTCAATAAACAAATTAAGGACGGAACATTTGAAATTCTTCTTCCCTTCTGATAACACCACTTCAAAACTCTTATCTTCCAAGTTAAATATACCAATATTATGATAATATAGACGGTCTAGATCTTCTAAGTTATCAGTTAGATTTGATTTCTTTTAGGGTTTAAAAGATTGCTAACCAACATTTGAACACAGAAGAATTGCACATTCAATCATTAGTGTGTAATTTCCCAAATCATATATTCTTGACCATGCTTTGTATTTTTTTTAGTTCATAAATATTAAGTTTGTAAGTTTCAAAACCATAATCCTAAAAATCAAATTGAATCTATCGATCCGATCAAAAATCGTTAACTTAAACAATCTAGTTTACATAATAAAATTGTTAAAAAAAATCGCCATTGAATTACTAAACTGGTCGGTAAGGCCGAATTGAAATCCATCATTTAATAGTTTATATAAAAAAAATTGAGAATCAGCCATTTTTAATATTTTTTATTAGTATTTAGCCAGTATAAATATTAAATTATTTTTAATAAATAATTTATTAATATATTATATAAATTTTGATAAATATAAATATAAACTGTATTAATTTATGTATATAAATTTTTATAAATATAGATATAAATTATATATTTTATGTATATATCCAAAATATAAACTCTTGTAAATATGAATATAACTATAGCTAACCAAATGTAAGTCATTATTTACTGAGATGTAATATATTGTATTTTTAATGTAAGCATAATATTTTTTAATAAAAAATTTGTTATAATTAATAAGTCCATCTCATTTTTATTTGCTCATGTGAAGACATATTGGCAAGATATATGATTGTGATGATAATATGAATACGCGTAATCAAAGTTAAAATGTAGGTAGCCAAGTAAGTGTAGGAGAATTAATTTGGAGTGAGAGGTAATTATATATGGAAGGAGATTGTAATGAATAGAAAAGTTGACCAAAGAAAAGAGAATAATGTGTGATGAGTAAAACACGCATGAATATTATTGTTCTTGAACGAGAAGTGAGGGAACAAAATAGGTAATATTAAAACCAATTCAAATCTCATCATCTAACTCATGCAAAGGATAGGACGATCATAGGTCTCTTTCATCTCTCATTCCCCGTTGCAAGATCCGCCGTGTAATCACATCATTATTATTCTCCTTCATGCCGCCACTGCCTCCTCCTTCTCCTTCGTCTTCTTGATCCCTTTCAGAGAGATCGAGAAGGCCGAAAGAAGAAAGGAGGAGGTTTTTATTTTCATTTTTGAGGATTCGTCTAATAACCATCCATAAAAATAATAAGTGAAAATGGGTGGTGGCGCTCAAAGTGAAAATGGTGGCATGGAAGGGTGGCTCTATCTTTTCACGTACAATAGGCTTGGCTATCAAGTCTCACGTAAGAGATACTTCATTCTCAAAGAAAATCTCCTTAGTAGCTTCAAAAACCAGCCCCTCAACGTCGTCAAGGTCAACAACCTCACCCTTATTATTCTTATTATTATTGCATGTCATGGATTTGTTGAATAAGAAACGAAGATATAAGAGAGAGTTGGAGTAGCATCCATTATGTAAAAGATGGTTGAATCGCGTCTTAGGTAATTTGGATATATGAGAAAAAGACCGATAGAACATCCAGTCAGGAGGGTGGATGAGATGGAAGATGGACAAGAGAAGAAAGGCAGAAGAAGACCTGAGGTGGTCAAACGAGATCTATATGTAAACGGTCTCTCTGTAGACATGATATATGACAGAGCACAATAACGTCGTTTGATTCAACCCCACTTAGTAGGATAAGGCTTTGTTGTTGTTGTTGTTATTATTGCATGCCATGGATTTGTTTCTCTCTATATATGTTACAACATTGTAATTTACCATTTCACGTAGTGTGTTATGAAAATGCATAACCTATTATTACAACAATGATTGATTAATTTATATAATTAAGTTGACATTGGAGACTACTGAATAGAAGTAACATCTTTTTCAGGAGCCAAATAGAAGTGCAATTATAGACTCCAGCGTTCGTGTTAATGACAATGGAAGAGAGAGCATCAACAAAAAGGTACATTAATAACTAATAAGTAAGTCAGCAATTATTGTAACAAAGTAATACATTATCAAGAAAAGCAATTGAATTTGAATTTGAGCAATGCTAGGGGCAGCAATTTTTGTAATTGTTAGCCATCAACTAACCATCAATGATAATTTGATGGTGTGAGATTGGTGTGAGATTTTATCCAATGGCTCACATTTCTCTGCTGGTTACATGCTGGCCAAAATTCAATAAAACTGCTGCCCCTAGAGTTTTCCTTTGAATTTTGTTGTAACATCTTATCCAAATTGGCTTATTTTTTTAACACTAATTAAGTAGCAGTGGTTCTTTGCTTTAATTTCTGCAGGTGTTCTTCATCTTCACAGTATATAATGCTTCAAACCAAAGGGATAAGCTTAAGGTTGTTCAATTCAATAAATTAAATACATATATATAAATCAAACTTTTACTATGATTGATTGAGCTATTATTGTTTGTAGTTGGGAGCAAGTAGTTCAGAAGAAGCTGCAAAATGGATTCGTTCATTGCAGGATGCTGCTATGAAGGTTCTATTTCTTATTAAATCTCATTCACCATAGATAAATTATAATAATAATAATGAACTACTTGCATTGCATGTATATGTTATTATTATTATATGGTTGCATTGCAGGAGCCTCCAAATCTGCTGGCTTCTCCTTTGCCAAAAAAATCATCTCTAAGGTACATGATGAGATTTATTTATATATGATGAACATGCATCTAACTGTATGTATAGAAATTGTTGTAATAATTATTATTATGATGTGATCTAAAATAGAAAGGGCGGTTCAAAAAGGCCAGATTGGGTGAAATTCTCATTTGACTGGCAATCATGGATATACAGTGAAGCAATGACCTCTGATGTTATTGATCATTCACCATGGCAGATTTTTGGTTGCTACAATGGTAATATAAGTACTAATTAATTCTCCTCATCAATTGCAAGTATATATATATATATATATATAGAGTAATAAATATTCATTCATAATCATAATCTTTGTTTATTATATATTGTGTGTAGGACTAAGGATGTTCAAAGAGGCAAATCCTCGTAGAGGTGTAAGTTGCATTGCATGATCTTACATATATGTATTATATGATGTTGTTTGATTAATTTTAGATGAGAAAATGATATGATATGATTTTTGTACTCGTCCTCAGTGGGGTGATATACCTGTAATGATGGGAGTGGGTGTGGTTGATGCAAGTTCAGAAGCTATTTTCCACACTCTTATGTCTCTTGGTCCTTCAAGATCAGAGTAAGTTTCTAATCATCCAAATGGTGATGAATTAATTAGATGATGATTCATGTTCACTAATCAGATTATAGATTTTTTTCTGATGCCAATAATCTTGCAGATGGGACTTTTGTGTATACCAGGGCAATGTGGTTGATCACATTGATGGTCACAGTGATATTATTCACCTTCAGATGTATAATGATTTTCTACCATGGTAATAATAATCAATTCAATTCTTAATAACAATTAAATTAAGTATTCATATTCATTTTTCTAGCTAATTAACTTGTCTCATCTTTAATTAGGGGAATTAAACCACGAGATATGCTGTTGCGAAGGTATTGGAGAAGAGAGGATGATGGCACATATGGTAATCTTATTATCATTATGATCATCTTTGATATTAATTAATTAATTATTCATGAGTTGGGTTTAATTTAATTTGGCTGTTAAACAGTGATATTGCTCCATTCTGTTCATCATAAGAAGTGTCCACAAAATAGTAACTTCGTCCGTGCATCCCTTAAAAGTAATGTATGCTTTTAAATTGATGTTTAATGCTTAATTAAACTAATTAGTTAATTAATTATTGTGTTACTGATAATGGATGGCATGAATTACTAGGTGGAGGATATGTAGTAACTCCAGTTAACAAAGGAAAGCAATCAGTAGTAAAACACATGCTTGCAATTGATTGGAAGTTATGGAAATTGTATTTGAGGCCTACAGCATCAAGATCCTTGACCATTAGAATGCTAGAGAGAATTGCAGCACTGAGAGAGATGTTCAAATCAAAAGGGGAGGGAGAAAGTGTAGAAAATATTGCAGCAGATATAGGGATACCAGCAACTCCAGCAAATGAGAAGGAGGATAATGAAGTAAAGACAGGAGATAATAGCAGCAAAAAGGTAGTGGACCTAATGGAAGTGGAAGATGATGCTCCCAAAGAGGGTACAAGGAGAACAAGTTTGGTTGGGTTGCATGAGTCAGCTGATGAGTTCTTTGATGTTCCAGAGCCTGTTGACCAAGATCATCTTGACAATGACTGGCAATTTGACAATCAAACCTCTCAGGTTGCTCTCCATCCTACTTGTACCTTTTTTATTAGGGCGATCGCTCACGTGAAAATGCTTTTATGTGAAGATAATAATTAAAATTATTAATTGTCATCTAATGATTTTAAACTATTATCTTCACATGGAGACAACTGCACGTAAATTTCCATCACAAATGAAGTAAAATGCAATTATAGTAAGATAAAATTTGTGTTTTTCTCTGCTATTTCTGATTGGATTGAAACTATGTGATGTGTACAGTCTCCATTTCACCCCAAGTTACCAACACCTGCTGGTTTGGTGAAAAAGCTGCAGGGCCTTGCAGGTTTTTAATTAGTATATACCAAACATGCATATCTTTAGATGATTTGCTGAAACAATATAACATAATAGTTGATATTTTATTGCAGTTCAGAAGAAAGGGTATATGGAAATACCAGAGGTAGCATTGGAGACGGATGAGCCAGCTTATGGAACTACTCTTCAAAAAGATTTAACTTGTGATTCACCATGCAGTTGGGCTGAATCTGATCCATCTTTGTATTTGATTCGCGGCCCGACTTATTTGACAGATAATCAAAAGGTATGCTTATACAAATTACAACAATGCTGGAGGATGAAGTATTAGATATATAACCATTCGTCTGCAGGTCAAGGCAATAGGCTCCTTGATGCAACTAGTCGGCGTGGATTGGCTCCGATCGGGTGTGCGAGAAGATAATCTAAGTAGTCGGCCTAATAGCATAGTTCAAAAGTATGCAGCAGCAGGTGGTTCAGAATTCTTTTTTGTTATCAACATACAAGTGAGTATTAGCAGGAACTAACTCATATATAAACCATATAATATAGAACTCATTAAGTAATGTATGTCATCATAATAATAATATTGTATTTGTGTATAAATCTCAGTTGCCAGGGAATCCATTGTATTCTGCTGCACTCTATTACATGATGAGAACTCCATTGGAAGACAATTATTTACTGCATAATTTTGTTGAAGGAGATGATGCCTACAGGAATTCAAGATTTAAGTTGATACCATACATTTCTAAGGTAGGTAGTAGTGATCATTGATAAATATATAAATGCAGAGTGATGTGTATATTAATATTGGCATGCATGTGGTTTAATTTGTTTAGGGATCATGGGTAGTGAAGCAAAGTGTTGGAAAGAAAGCATGTTTGTTGGGACAAGCGCTAGAAGTAAAATATATACGTGGGAAGAACTATTTAGAGGTATATAACCAAGTCTTTAATATGTAATCATATGATGAATATTGTTATGGTTACTGATTATTGATGTATTATTTTTTTTTCAGCTTGATATCAATGTTGGATCTTCAACAGTTGCAAGGGGGGTTGTAAACCTTGTTCTTGGATACCTTAACAATTTGGTCATAGAAATGGCATTTTTAATACAGGTAAAATATTGACCTTTTAATTTATGTAAAAATTAGAGTGCAGTTAACTTTAGGGGTGTTATCGGTTCGGTTTGGTTCGATTTTGGACTAAAAATTAACCGAACCGATCTATTCGATTTTCATAGAATACCTATCAATTAATTTGCTGTCTGTGTAACAACCGAACCGAACCAAAAACGGTTTGGTTTGGTCGATTTTTTCAATTTTTAAATCATAACTAATAGAAAATTAATATTAGTAAAATGATGTTCAAAACAATCAATAAACTGAAATAATATTACATTACATTCAAATTCAACACAATTTCAGCTCATTCCAATAACTAAACATAAAACAAACACATTTGTTAAGTCTAAAATTTCCATTTCAATGCATTACTAAGCCACTTCTTCGGTTTGGTTTGGTTCGGTTTGATTTTAGCCGAGCCAACTGAAAACTGAACCAAACCGATCAGTTTAATTTGAAAAAACCAATTTTCGGTTTTTTATTCGGTTGTTGTAAATTTCGACTCGATTTTGCAGTAAATTTCGGTTCAGTTCAGTAACTTACACTCCTAGTTAACTTTATGTAAAGTTATAGTCAAATTTGTCAAATTATTTAACGACTTTCAATTATTAACTTCACGTAAAATTGACTACACCTAAGTTTTTATGTTAATTGATATATTTTGCGAACAAGAAGACATTTGACAAAATGAAAAGTGTGCAGGGGAACACACAAGAGGAGCTCCCAGAGATACTTATTGGAACATGTAGACTCAATCATTTGGATTCATCGAAAGCATTTATGGTCAAACAATAATGAAAATTAGGGTTGTTGTTGGGCTGGGCTTTGATAGAAATTGGGTCAGTAAGTGGGCCTGTCAGGGACCAGAATCATTGGTCCGACTGGTCAAAGCGTCATCTATTTTGAGAAAAGTGAAGAGCATGGCAACTCTTCACTACAGTTTATGCTTTCATTTCTGGTGGATATGCCAATGCTATTGCTATTTCTAGGAGAGTTTCCCTTTTGTAAAACTTAAACCTCTTGTTCCCTTTTGCAGTTTTGCCTCTTTATAGTGATATATAATTAAATATCTTTCACTTCATACTAATTAGAATATTATATAAATATATGTGTGACTTGTGAGAATCCCACTTTGCATTTAGACACGTGATAAAAGAAGAATATTACTACATGATAGAATAATGAATGGAAACCCCGTTTAGAGAAGATAATATTCTTTTTGTGATAATTGTAATTAGTTGTCTTGAATTGTAGTCACGTTCATCAACAACTTGAGGTTGCAAAATCTTAACATTTTAATATAGTGACTAAAAATAAAGCCTAACAAGTTGACTCAACAGAATTGGGTTGGGTTTTGAACCAATTATTGTTATTATTTTTTTTCTTCTTTTTTTCTAACAAGGGTTGAAATTGAAGGAGAAGTGTTTGAGAAAAAAGGGATTCAAAGAGTGCAATCCAAGTTAGTTAAGGAAGGGTTGTGAAGTGGAGCAGCAGTAGTGCAGTAGTGCCACCATACTCTGTTGTTTATATTCCCTTTGAACAGATTTTTATTTCTTTTAGAAAGTGAGAGTATATTTGAAGGAAACTATCAATGATTCAAAGAGTGTAATTCAAGTTTGCTCAGTTATTTAATTAGTACCAGTCAGAAAAGTTTGATTTTTAGATGAACTCTTTAATGTTGTTCAACTTCACCCTCAAATTTTACTACTACTACTATTATAATATTATTGCTTTAAGCCATCAAATTACTTATCATACCTTTTTTTTTCTTTTATTATGTTTCTTTTAAGTGAGTAATTTCCTCAATAATTTTCGAAGAAAAAACATTTAGAAAAAATGAAAATGGGATATGAATTAACGGCGTTTAAGGCCTTCCGTTTCTATTCTACAGCTCCTCGGTAAGCATTCAAAGCATCAACCGGTTCTCACTTGTTGAACATTAAAGTTCAAGTTGCATTGTTGCAAGGCAAGTGAACTTCAAAAGTTGACCAATTTAATTCTTATTTTATTTATTAATTTTTTAAAAAAAAAAGGGTAGAGACATGGGAGTATAATATTATATTATTAGGGTAAAACACTTATATAAATCA
This sequence comes from Arachis duranensis, assembly GCF_000817695.3. NCBI lineage: Eukaryota > Viridiplantae > Streptophyta > Magnoliopsida > Fabales > Fabaceae > Arachis > Arachis duranensis. Next base: position 106,849,505 of record NC_029776.3, read on the forward strand.
AAGCAACTCAATATTAAGTAAATAACCAAAAACAAAAAATGTTACATAAATGTCTCCCTGCATATTATTTTATAAATCGAATTCATTAAACTCGAATTACAGGTTATAATAGTAAATCGAATTAAAATATATCGAATTAGTAGGATTTCATGTAAATCGAAGTAAGTAGTTTCGATTTACTAAGAAATGCACATGGTATTAGGCATCATTTATAATAAATCGATACAGCCTATCTCAATTTAGTCTATGATATTTGCACATAGTAAATCGAATTGGTGGAATTCGAATTACACCAATGATAAATCAACACACCTTGATTCAATTTATGCATATTCGTGTTCTAATGTAAATTAATATATCTTTATTCGATTTACATACATACCTTTGTATATAGAATTCAAATTGACTTGTTTGAATTACATTTTTTCACACCATGCCCCCATCAAAACGAGAAATTCATAGCAATTAAGGGAATCTATTGTAGAAGATTGAAACTGCGGAGATGGAAAATGACCCAAATTGAATCTATCGGTTGGATGGAATCGCATATATTGCTGGTAGCATGCATGAAGAGGTTAGTAAATAAAATTTTTTTTATTTTCTTTAAGAAATAAAGAATTACTAGTGATATTAAATCGTTCAAAACTTGATTATTAGAATTATTAGAATATTTAAACTTTAAATAGTACTTAGAGTATTGATTTAGGGATTTAGGGTGTTAGAAGATTGAAATCACAAATGCATGTAGGATGAGGGAGTAATGAAGTATGTTGACGAGTAGATTTAACAATTTGGTTAGAGTTTGTAAGTTCTTACTGTTAGAAATTTAACGAGGTTAGAAATTTTGTTGGAGTTTAATTTAATTTAATTTAGATTTCAAGTGTTGGATTAACTAGGCAGTAGAGATTAGCAAGAATTTAGAATGATTTGATTTATTTAAAAAATTGAATTTCAAATGTTAGATTAAGGAGGCATTACAATTTTAGTTATATACTAAAAGGTTTAGCTTTCCGCCGTAAATACTAGATTAACTATGTTTTGTTATAATTTAATTTAGTTTTGGTTAAAGTATTTTTTTATTAGAATTATTCGTTTTAGATAATTTTTGTTTTCTAGAGTGTTATGATTCTAAGAGAATTTTTCATTATCATGCAATCCCACCGCTGTATCACGAGTATGAGGAGGTAGCATGACATATCCGTAGACAATAGTATCATGTCGTACCTGCAGATGGTTGGTCTTGCCCATTTCGCGAGACTTAACGACCGCTTGTTTAGGTTGAATAAGCCATTAGTGAGTGCATTTGTTGAGAAATGGCATCCAGAGAAGCATACATTTCACCTGCCATTCGGAGAGTGCACGATTACGCTACAGGATGTAGCGTACCACCTAGAGCTCTCGATCGACTGACAGTACGTCAGCAGATGTTTGACAGATTTCAAGTGGTACATCGATAGCAGCCGTCTAGTATGGGTTTAGTTCGAGGAGTTATTAGGTGTGTTGCCGACTGCAGACTGCATCGACAAGTTCACTGTGAAGTGCACTTGGAACAAAACTTGCAAATCATTGCCACTGCCTATGACGAAGGAATCGTACTTCACATCATCCTGCAACACGAAAATCAGAATTCTATAGAATAACTTCTCCATCGTTTCACGCCTTGTATCCCCAGATTTTAGATTATAGTATTATGAAACTTGGTGAAACTCGTTGAAAGTTTGAGGAAAATATTAAGCGGATCCTTATCAATAATTTTAATTCCAAAACACATTTTTTTCTTAATCGACCCTCTATAATGCACCAAAACTAAAAAACTATCATCACTAGCCATTGTGACTTTCATTATCATGAGAAATTCATGTTCAGCTCCTATTTAGATACGTTGATTTCATACTAAATCAAATTCTTTAAATTCGATTTATACATATAGCTCAATACATACTAATATGAGCATGATGAATTCGATTTACCCCTGGTGACCATTGAGCATAAATCAAATTTGTTACATTTGATTTACTAAGGGTGTTAGAAAGGGTAAAAGAGAATAATAAAAAAAAAAAGAATTTGTGTGTATTAGAATTGTATAGAATTATACAATATAAAAGTGTATTTATAAGTATTAAGAGAATCAAAATAATAAAGACATAATATTCTACAATAAATATTTAGATATGTTAAATAATGCTAATTGATATAACTAATCCTAATTATACTCCAACATCCCTCTTCCCTTTCAAATTCAAGTGAAAACTTGAGTTTGAAACTTATTTAAAATAGCGAAATAAAAATATACATAAGCTGATAAAATGAGTACAGACGGAACTGCCTGAAAAAAACGCAGATGAAATTATCGGAAGGAAGTGCAGACGGAACTGTTGGAAGAAAGCGTATACGGAACTGCTACAAGGAAGCGCAAACAAAACTGCCATAAGGAAGTGCAGACGGAACTGACACAAGAAAACAAAGATGAAACTGCCACAAGAAAACGTAGACGGAAATTGCCACAAGAAAACGCAGACCGAACTGGCGAAACGAAGCGAAAAACTATATGATTTCTCCATGAGAATAGATAAGCAGCAATGGTGTTTGATCATTCAACTAAAAAATATACAAGACATGGAGAATAGACTAGTCGGTGAGGTGAAAAGGGATTAAAGAAGTGACAAAAGACAAGGAAAATAGAATTAAAAAAATATGAAAAATACAGTGATTTTACCAAAAAAAATAATAATATATCCTCCTCAAGAAGGATACCATGACTCTGATACCATATTAGAAAGAATAAGAGAGAATAATCAAAAAAGTATTTGTGTCTGTTTAAGTTGTATAGAATGATACAATATAAAAAAGTATTTATAAGTATTAAGAGAGTCAAATCAAAATAATAAATACGTAATATTTTATAATAAATATTTAAATATGTTAAAAAGATTTTAATAAATAATATTTGATCCTAATATATTCTAATATCCTCCGAAAAAATTACAAATCAGATTGGCTTAATTTGATTTATTGTTGCACTATGTCATTCGAATAAGGATTATTTGATTTAATGTCACGTAATTTGAATTAATATGTTTCGATTTACTACTAATATTGTGTAATTGAAATTAGTTTAATTCTATTTATATTTTATATAGAAGTATGATTGAACATCACATAACATTTTCTGTTTTGAGTTATTCATATAATATCGAGTTACCTTTGGTTTATATAAGTGTTTTTATCCATATTATTATAATTTTATCGTTTTCTATTTATTAGCCCTTTTATTAGGTAATATTTATTAGATTTAAAGATATTCGGTTAAGAAAATAAATATTAAAAAATTATTTAAAATAAATTTAATATATTTAATATGAGAAATGTTAGAATGCCAGTATTTAATTATAAAAAAAATTGAATGATTCTACATTATTAGATGCAATCTCATACCATTAAAAATATCATTAATAATTAATTAATAGCTAAAAATTATAAAATTTACTGATCCTTAGACTTTCTCATTTAATATTATTAAAAGTTAAAATTTTGTATTTTTTTTTTGTCATTTGTTCTCTTTTAGTCGAATGGAACAAATCCCTTAACATACTTTATAATTTATTGAAATTAATTTATTAAACATAGAAAATTGTATTTAATCAAAAGGAACCTACAATTTGAAGAACTAATAGCTAAAAACTTTTTATCAATTTCAATGGGTTAACTAAATTCCCTAACTCTCCAATACCTCATAAATCTAAGATTATGCGTGGTCTCAATTTTTATCGACTTTAACAAATATACAATAAATGTATTAAAAACTTAAATTTTATAAAATAAAAAATAAAAAAAGAAAGTAATGACTATTAAATTTATAACTTTGATCATATATTTAACACTTAATGAATATTCCTTTACTAAATTGATAAGTTAATAATGAGAAGATGCGTTAGAGTGTAAGATTGGAAATGGTGTCCAGCGGTGGTTTGAAAGATACAAGCGGGGAAATGGAGACAAGGTGGTAGAAGGGAAGGAGGTGTGGGGGCCCATCCATAAAAGTTAAAGAGAGAAGAACACTTCAACATCAAGACACAACTCTCAGATATGATATGATATGATTTTTGAGATGATATACATGTCAACATAGTAAAACCCATCCAGCTAGCATTCAAGTAGCAACTTCTTTCACCTACCATCTCTCTCCTCCCTCCCTTCTACTTCTCTTCTCCTCTCTTCATTCATTAACCAAAGCAACCATTTTTACTTCCAGGTTTCGCCCTTCATTCCTTGTTTGCTTCATAACTTTTTATTTTCAACCATACCCTCTAATTTACCACTATTTTTACCTCTCTGTTCTTATATTTTGTTTTTTTTTTTTTTACTTCTTTTCAGGGTTCAAGGTTTTAAATAATTTATATTACTCACTCCCAAGAAAGAAGTATTCAACTCAACCGCAAAGAAAGGTTAGCTCCTTCATCTTCTTCCTCCATTTTTTATTTTTTCTATAAATTATATTTAGAAAGGAGAGGAGATGAGAAACATTCAAAATAGAAAATACCGAAATTTTCTTTATCTTCAAATTTATTACTTCAAGGATAAAATGAACACGAAATTGTACCTGTTTTATGTTCCGGGCGGGACCAGCTGTCGCTAACATGCACCAAGAGTTATTTACACTTTAAACATTTTCCCATTGTGATAAAATTTGAAAAAAAAAAGGAAACATGTCCAAAAATTAAAAACCTTTCTCCAATATTACGATTTGGTCCACCCAATTATTTATATATATTACATGTGAAGTTTATTTTTAATTTTTATTGTGTATAACGTTAAAATGTTCCATGTGAATAATTAATTACTAAATAAGTATAGATTTTGTTGCAAAATTTTGAATAATAAAAGTATTTAGTGGAAAAGAGTATTGCTAACGTGCGCAGGGGGTTCCTCTGAGATGGACACATAGCATTGGGCCTTTCATGGGTCCCCGGCATGGTCGCTACTACAAATAACGGATTACGAAACCATTCACATTTCATTCATTCACCAAAACAAAACAAACTACTCATAACTTCTTTGCTTCTTTTCCTTTCTCATTTTCTTACACTTACACCGCAACATTTTCTCTTTCTTTTTCTCGTTTCAATTTTCTCAGGAAAATCACAGACAAAATGATTGAGCCAAACTTCGTCGACGACGTAGACTGCGGCAGCTTCTTCGACCACATTGACGACCTCCTCGACTTCCCCGCCGACGACGCTGCCACCGCCGACGCCTCCTTGCCCGTCGCTGCCGCCTGCGCCGGAAACATTGAAACGCCGGCGAGCTTCTGGTCTTCCGAGTCCAACAGCGGTCTGCCGGCCACAGATACAGCCTTTCCCCGCGGTGACGCCGTGACGGACCTCTCGGCGGAGATTTCCGTTCCGGTGAGTTTCTTACAGTGTAAACTGTAACGTACTCCTTTTTTTTTAATGCGTTTTTGTTTTTTGTTTTGTTTTTATGTTCACGTGGATTCCATGAACGTGCATGTGATTATATCAACGCGCTTGCCATTTTTTCTGATTTCTGTCATCCGTTCGATTAACTGATGCTGACGTCATTGGCTTTGTATACGTTCAGGATTGTCTTTTTTTGAAACTTGACTGGTGTAATGTAATTATGTAGCGTTGCATTTTTAGTCACGACTGCTACTTTTTTGCATAAAGCACCGTTGTTTACGTTCACACTCCACAAAATATTTATACTTATTTGGTAGTATATTTCATAAAGATACTCTTAATTTGGTGTATATTACTTATTTGCTTAATATACTAATACTATGTTAGTGATGCTTCATTTGGCCATTTGTTAAATTTTTTTTTTACTTTTTTTAATTATTTTTTATGCATATGGGAAATCCGGAAATGTATATGTAATTATGTATGTATGGTGATAATTTCTAATAGATAATGGAAAACCATTTTTCCTGCGCGAAATGATTAATGGGTAGAATGAAAATTGGGTTCTATTACTTAATACTAGTCTTTCATTTGTCGAGTGATAGTACATATATATAGAGGTTATTTAAAAAAAAAATTAAAATGATTTCGAGTTCTTATGTTATTTTTGTGTGGCCATATGACTTTTTTAAACAATAGATAAGTCAACTATTTAGCTATATGCTAATGCAAAAGGCGAAGACCCGTATAGATGTTAGTCGAGTAAGATAATTTGACAAATTTAACTAAATTATCAACTAACAGTTCTCAATTATTAATTTCACATAAATACAATGGCATGTGAATTTTTCCCATTACAAAATTGGGTATTGTACAATTCTTTTTTTTCCCTTTCTCTGAAAAAATTATATTGGCTTTTTCTAAAAAGAAAAATGATTGTGGGGTTCTTAATTTTATTACTACTACATTTCAGTAACTTCAGTGTTGAAGACATTTATGGACAAAGGTATTGTGACCATTTGGTTTAGATAAATTAGATTTAAGTTTGATTTTGATATAGTGTGTGCAATTTGGATTACAACTAAAAGCCGAGATTAGGAAATAGGAATACTCAATAGTCAATACTCTAAGAGAAGGGCAATATGGTCATTAAGAGAAGGACGCTTTGATTGTGTCGGTGACATGTAGCACACGTCCTCTCCACTCTGCATTCATTGGTTGGTGGGGTTTGTTTTGCGTAAATTATTTGTATGATCATTATTGGAGCCGGATGTCATGTGACTTGCCATGTGATACGATAATGAACATTGAAAACAGAGGTTGTAATGTCACTCTTTGTAGCAGCATCCCACATGACTCTTCCTCCTACATCATTTACCTCTCTACTAGTTAATTACCATAATTTTCATATCTATATTCAATTATATGCACTCCTATTAGCCTATACTAACCTTTATATTTATGTATAGAAGTCTCATTTTGATCAATGTGCTGTAATTTTCAGTATGAAGACATTGTGCAGTTGGAATGGTTATCCACTTTTGTGGAGGACTCTTTCTCCGGTAGGAGCCTTACCATGAAGAAGGTGGAGCTCCCCACCACCATCACCACAATCAAGGAGGATTTGACTCGTTCACAATTCCGGACATCAAGTCCAGTTTCTGTCCTAGAGAGCAGCAGCTCTTGCTCCAGGGAGAAGGTTGTGGCTCAATGCCCGGAGATTTATATCCCAGTGGTGCCTTGTGGACGTGCGCGAAGCAAGCGGCAGCGCCCGTCGAGCTTCAAGGCACATCCGGTGATGCAACTCATCTCCCCTGCTTCCTCTGTTGGTGAGAACACACAGCCTAATGTCATTCTTAAGGCTTCTTCAGATTCTGAGAATTTCGCGGAGTCTCATCCTGCAATCAAGTTAGCAAAGCAAGCTTCTGGAGAGCACAAGAAGAAAAAGAAAACCAAAGCACCTAATCCTTTAACTGAAGATGATGATCATGATACTAACCAGAATAGTGCGGCAGCTAGGAAATGCATGCACTGTGAGATAACCAAGACACCACAGTGGAGGGCAGGGCCAATGGGGCCAAAAACACTCTGCAATGCCTGTGGTGTTCGCTACAAGTCGGGCCGCCTCTTCCCCGAATACCGGCCTGCTGCCAGTCCAACGTTCTGCCCTGCCGTGCACTCCAATTCACACAAGAAGGTCCTTGAAATGAGAAACAAATTTGGCTTCTCAACTGATTCAGCTGCTTCTCCTGAACTCATTCCAAACACTTCAAGACTTGGATTGGAATACATGTGATAGGGGCCAATGATTCGAGTTGGACAATTTCTATCTCAATATATCTTTATTTACAATCATGATTTCAGTTATTTTCTTATTAGTATTATTTCTTAGTTAATTGGATTTTTGTACAGTGCTGGAATGGGAGGTTTATAGGAGCCATAGTTGATGATGATGATGATGACGATAATCATAATTTAGCTATTAGAAGAGGATTAATATGAGAACTGAAGAAAAAGGGTAGAGTATTTGCAAGTCAGAAAGGTTAGAGTTTTTAGTCTAGCAGTTGTAGTAATCAATAGGCATTGGAATCCCCCAGTTGTAGCGTTATACTTTTATTCATTTCATTTTTGTTTTTGGTTTCTGTTTCTAATATATCTCTTCTACCAATTCTTTCTGACTTCTGTAGCTAATTTCTGATTTAAGCATGGTAATGAACTTTATAAAATGTCCCTTTTACCCCCGAAGATACTTTCATTACTGTCATGTTGATGTTTACTTACCTAAATCAGTAGAAAGTAGAAACCTACCTGCTACCAGGTACCAACCCCAGCAAGAAAGGAAAGTGAAAACCGAAAAGGGGAGAGAGAAGTGGTGGTGGTGGTTTTAGAAACGATGATAAATGCTCATGCCTTGGAAGGTAAGAGTGATATGCTACTAAGTACTAACTAAGCAAGTTCAATTATGATTTATGACTTCAAGCGGCTATTTTTCTAAAGGATTTGGTGACGTGTCACGGTCTCACTGGACTTTACAACTGACAATAAAGTTGTGAATGATAACTAGCTAGAATTCTATTGATTGTACCAATCATTTTAGCTAAAAAAGAATTTCCGGCAGGTAGGGGTAGGACATTTTCTTGGGTGCCTGTGAAGATAGATGCATATACACCAAACAATGTTGGCAATTTTTTTAACAATGATATCACAATCATTTACCCATTTTGTGTTCATTATTTTCACCTCATTTCTAATGATGTAGTTTTATTGGAGAAAAATACTAGAGGGCTATTAAAATTTGTTATTTTTTGTCATTAGTTTAATTTTTTAATTTAGTAATCTAACAACATAATAAATTCTAATAGTCTTTTAACATTTTTCTTTATGAAATATTTATTCTGTAGAAGCAAAGTTACTGTCATCATCTCTAATAGCTCTTCCTTTTTTTGAAAGGTTAACATAATTTCATTGAAGGGAAAATTTTAAGTTCAAACTAACTAATCTAAGAGCATATTTAATATTTAAATATTATGAAATATAAAAAATGCTTATTCTTAATTGTTTTAAGTATATTTGTTAAAATAAAATATTTTTTTGGTATTAAGACGGGTTAAAGCCCGTATTTGTTAAAATAATATAATAAACTCTTTAGGGTTTGGTTCTTTTTTCTTTTGGGTCCAATTTATGCTTAAATTTCGAATATAATCATTGGGCTCTTGTTGTTTTGGCCCAATAGATACTTATAATTTTTCTTAGGATTCATTATCCATTCATATTTTGTTTGGATCCCGCTAGGGAGACAATGGACTATTTGTACAATGTATACAATGGCTATTGAGTTATGAAATGAACATCCTCTATACAAATAACCATCCGAGTACAAGGGATAATAAACATCTTCTCGAAAAATTAGTTTAATTTTTGGGTTCACCAAGGATCGAACTCTTGACCTTTCGGATCTAGCGCTTTAATACCAGATATGATACCACTCATCCCAAAAGCTTCAACTGATGAGAAAATGTAACACTAATAATTATATCTCTAATACTCCATAAACTTCCATTGTACACATTGTATAAATGTTTCATTGGCTCCTCATACTTCCCCATTTTGTTTTTATGTTTAACGAATATAAATTATAGAAAGAAAAGTATGAGGAACCAATGAAATATTTGTATAATGTGTATAATGAAGGTTTAGGGAGTATTAGAGATATAACCATTAGTGTTATCTTTTTCTATCAGCTAAAATTTTTAGAATGAGTGATATCATAACATGGTATTAAAGTTCTAGATCCGAAAAATCAAGAGTTTTTGCAGCTATTTTGTAGAGATTCACCAACCATAAGTATTACTCTATCTGTGAGCTCGTGACACAAGGTTTTGGGGATTAAAACTATATAGACAATAGATTATTAAATTTAAGTTGCTGAAACTAAGCAGTTTTCCTATCATTTCATCACATGCTATCACAATATTTAAACATTTTGATATGTTGTATACGTAGTTTATTTAGTTTTTGTAGGTTACAGTCGAATTAAACTTTAATACTTAATTAGAATACGTTTTATGATTTACCAGTTGTGCTAATCATTTTTAACAAAGTTATTTTTTTATTATTTATGTTTCTCTGAATTAGATAATTGAAAAAATATATATTTTGTGAACTCCAAAAGGGAAAATGCAATAAGCCATTTCAAAGCAGGAAGGAAGATATTAAAGAAAAACACATGCATTTTATTATTATTTTTTTTTTGACAGACACATGCATTTTATTTTTTAAACCATTGTTTTGAGACATTGTATTTGCATGAATGGTAGTGCATTAACTTTCAATTTTATTTTATTTTTTCCCCTCACTTCCATATATTGCTCAGTTTTCTAAAATACAATTTGTTTTTTCGCTAACAATAAAAGTTAAGAATACTGGTGTAAAGTTATTAAATTTGGATCCTCTAAATTTTAAATTTTTATTTTAGAGAATAAAATGTGATTTTTTATTTTGAAATGATTTATTTCTTATATTTCTTTTGTCCCACCTATAAAATAAATTATGAAAAATCACACTTTATCTTCTAAAATAAAATTTAAAATTTAAAAGATCCAAATCCAAAATTATTAATGGTGAAAACTAAGAACTTTTAATGGATTAAAAGTCTTAAAAACTTAAAATCTTTATCTTTTTAATAATCGGAAAATGTCCCCATATATGTAATAACCGTAGATTATTTCTAAATAATGGGAGTTCGCTACATTTAATTTAGGGTAATCTACCTAATTAAATAAATTCTGTGAATTATTTACCTGAATACACAAAAGAGAAATCTCTTATATACATGTACAATTTTAATTTTATGTAAACCATCGGAGTTAACCACGGTTTTTAGTTTGTATGTAAACCGTTGGAGGCTATAAGATTTTATGGTTGAAAAAGGTTGAGCATAATCCGTAGCTACCTACCACGGATTAAGAAGGAAAAAGCTAAGGCTTCCCACGGTTTATGAAGATGAGGACTTGAACGAAAATTCTCATAGGTTCCAACGGTTTATATGCAAAGTATAAATTATATGATCAAATTTTTTAAAAACCAAAATTTTTTATTTTTTATTCTTAAATTATATGATCAAATTTTTTTATTTAAATTAAAAAATAAAATAAAGTCCAGCTTTATCTAGTAGAGAATAAATTTGTAAATTTATTATTTTTTACTTTTTAAACTAAAAAAATAATTTTTTTTCTAATATTAAAAAAATAAAAAATTCTAACAATATACAAACCGGATAATGCTACACCCAGACAGTTGACTTTTTTTTAGCTGCACCTGTTCAAAATTAAGAATAAATTGATTTAAAAAATTAAAAAATTTAAAATTTTTCAATTTTTTTATTTTTTGGATATTGTTAGAATTTTTTATTTTTTTAATATTAGAAAAAATTATTTTTTTAGTTTAAAAATTAAAAAAATATTAAATTTATAGATCTGTTGTTTACTAGATATTGGTGGACTTTATTTTATTTTTCTAATTTAAATAAAAAATTTAATCATATAATTTAAAAATTAAAAAATAAGAAATTTAGTTTTTTAAAATTTTTAATTTTTTTAATAATATTTTTTTATTCACCGGATAATGCTACACCCGGACAATTGATTTTTTTAACTGCACTTGTTCACAAATTAAGAATAAATTAATTTAAAAATTTTAAATTTTTCAATTTTTTTTTATTTTTTGTATATTGTTAGAATTTTTTATTTTTTTAATATTAGAAAAAAATACTTTTTTAGTTTAAAAATTAAAAAAATAATAAATTTACAGATCCGTTGTTTACTAGATATTAGTGGACTTTATTTTATTTTTTTAATTTAAATAAAAAAATGTGATCATATAATTTAAGAATAAAAAATAAAAAAATTTGATTTTTAAAAAAATTGATCATATAATTTATACTTTGCATGTAAACCATGGGAACCTATAGGGTTTTCGTTAAAGTCCTCCTCTTCATAAACCGTGGGAAGTAACCACGGTTTATGCCTTAACTTTTTCCTTCATAATCCTTGGTAGGTAGCCATGGATTATGCCCAACCTTTTCCAACCATAAAACCTTGTAACCTCCTACGGTTTACATACAAACTAGAAACCGTGGTTAGCTCCCACGGTTTACATAAAATTAAAATTGCACATGTACGTAAAACATTTTTCTTTTGTATATTCAGATAAAAAATTCACAGAATTTATTTAATCTTATTTAACTTAATATAATTTTATGTATATAATATTTAAAATTATATATTTATTATTATATATTTATTTTAAAAATAATTAATAGATACAAAATAAGATAACTTTAAACTGATTTTACCTGATTTTATTATCTCCAATATATATTTCCGTTAATTTATAGGGTATATCATAGCTCAAAAGCAGTGTAAATGGGTGGCTACAACATACAAGTTTAAAAAGATTAAATCAAATTAATAATGGCTAGTGATCAAAATCAACTACATAGTTGTAATTAAGGAAAACAATCAAATTAGACATACTAGTTGTTCATACCCTGGCCTAATAACAAAGGCTCAGGATCAAGCAAAAGACCTAATCCAAAGGGTTGGGCCTCACCAATACCAATCTTCATCCTATGAAGTCGGTACTCACCATGACCTGCTCTAAAGAAGTCGGACACGAGATTAGCTGGCGGATAAACACTCATTCCAAATGAGTAACTGCCCCTAGAATCTCTCTAAACCACTTCCACGAGCCATATCTTAACCTCCCTAAGATAATGGGACGGTTAACACCCTAAAAATATGACACTACTCCAACGGTGGTTATTGGTTCACCACTATAAATACACTGACACCCCTCAGGTATCTCTAAGTCCAATACTCTCTAGACCTGCTCACACCCTTGCTAACTTAGGCATCGGAGTGTCTTTGCAGGTACCACCCCCATCTCTTCGTACAAACAAGTCGGACGGAGTCTCCCGAGTTGCATACCCATTCGGAATCCTCCTCCTTCACACATTTGGGCCAACCAACGCTATCCAGCCCATCAATCTCCGGTTACCCACCGTAACATTGGCGCCGTTGCCGGGGGCCCGAGAGATCAACCAGTGATGGCGGACAGATCCCCCGAAGAGGGTCATGTGGAGTCATATTCTGAACAAGAGAATCTATGTAACACCCTACCATACAGAGTCTTATGCTTAAGTCATAATTCAGAGATGGCAAGGTATTACGACCTCAGAAATAAAAATTTAGTACGTATAGTAGTATGAATGATTGATTATAACTAGGAGCCTTTGTAGAAAAAGGGGTAAACAAAAATCGCAACTCGAAAGCGCAACACTCCGATCGATAATGTAACGAACAAGGATAACCAACGCGTGATTATATACAAAGGAGTGTCAAAAACAGGAATATCAAGACTCAAGATCCGGCTGCGAAGATAACCGGTCTGAGCATAGCAATATATACATATGATAAAAATAAGGAAAACCCCAAAGGAAACCCAAAGGGACACAAATACATAAAACCTATTCTCCAAAATCTCCCATAAGAGGAGTCATCACAGTTTGTATTATTTAATGGAGATAAAAGTGTCTAAGCAAAACATATAAACCAAAACATAGCCCTGAGAACAAAGGATCTTCGCAAATTTAGAAGTCTCCAGCATGCCTCAGCGGGAAACCGTACGTCCTGCATTTGAAAACCACAAAATCCGCATGGGTGAGAACCAGAGGCCCTCAGCATGGTAACAGCTTCCACATATATAATACATAATAATAGAGGAAAGCCGAAGGCAATCCTAGAACTTCCTCCAGATAGTATCAAATCTTATAAACAAGCTAAACCATAAAAGGGCATCTGACTAAAGATACTTCAGTCTAACTAATACTTCCCTTTCCAATTCCTTCTCACCTCCCAACCACCAGCAGGAGTATAATGTAGCAAACACAGTTATATCAAACAAGAAATATACAATTAGGAACAAGTAAGGCATTTAGACAATTAGCAAGTAATATGCAGTCAAATAGGCAATCTCAAACAATTCATATAGTATGCATATGATGAATGCCTGTCCCTAGTAACTGATGATATCATCTTGTCGGTTATAGAGCCAACCCGACAAGTCCTGGTCGCTAACCATTGGACTGTCCCTCTGTCACGCATCCCCAACTCGAGTTATACTCGTTATAAACTTGATCATAATCATGATCCATATCCATCACCCTCACTGGTAAATATTTACGGGGGCGAGCTCATCCGGGTCTTTCACAGTGCCCGGCCACACTTATGACACAGGGTCAACAGAGTATCAAGTCTCAACCTGGAGCACGTGGTGGCTAGCCACTGCTACTACCCAGGGAAACTCGTATCTCAGATAGTGGAAGTGCAAATCACAATTATCAATAATTCAGCATAAACATGCATGAATTCTCATCCATGGATCAACATCCAGATCAGCCATCTGGCTCACGGTTCAGTCTAGAACCAGCCAATATTCATATCATACACAGCCATTCCGGCTCACGGTTAAATCCATAACCAGCCCATTGGCATCAGGGTTAAATCCATAACCAGCCATCTCATTAACAAATACGGCCTTTCGGCCCGTGGCATAACAAGCACTTCCACCACCATCCTCCGCATCTCACATAATCATGCTTGATCCTCAATGATCATTCATTTTTCCCTTGCTTCACTCGCAAGTTACCACATTCACTAGCCTCCTTCTCATAGCTAGACATATCATAATGATTTAAGATATAAGTGGTGAGATCGGAGGCTTAGAAGTATGAAATTTGGCTTTTAAAAATCAAAAATCAACTTTGGGATGAAAACAGGTCCACGCGTACGCGCACTCCACGCGCACGCGTGGATGGCCTCAAAAACTTCATCGACGCGCTAGCGTCATGCACGCTAACGCGTGGATTAAACATTTGCCAATCGACGCGCACGCGTCAACCACGCGTACGCGTGGGTATTCTCGTGCCCCAGGCACAACACTAGCACAGTTCTGGCATAACTCTCTGGAAAATGGCTGGGCATTGGGTGCAGCACCATCGGCGCGCCCGCGCACATCACGCGCACGCGTGGATGGCATTTCCGGGAAGGACGGCGCGCACGCGCCAAGTGCGCCCACGCGCAAGGGGTCATTCTGCTAAAAATTTTCTAAGTTAAAAGCTGCAGAATTCACCAATTTAAACCCCAATCTTCCAACAGACATAACTTTCTCATTTTAAATTGTTTTTCACCCGTTCTTCGAACGGCATGGACATCCCGGATCCAATTTCATTTCTAAACAGATTTGGCACAAAACAGAGATCCGTAGTTCAAGTTATGTCCCATCAAAGTATAACCAAAAACCATATTTTTCATAAAAACCACAAAGTGCCATTTTCAAACAAGCCATTTCCAACTCTTTTCAAAATCAATCAAAACATGCCATTTTCATCCCTTTTCTTTGAAATCATTCAAAATATATCAATTTCAACATCAAGCCTCCTCAACTCACACGTTGACACTTTACCACAATTTACCAAATCACTATCTCATCATTTTTACCCACTTCACCCAAGTGGTTCAAACTCAAACATATTGACATATCATATACTATTCCTCATGCCAATTCTCAACAACACCAATTCCAATAAATCAT
>NC_029776.3:106865177-106872839 GCF_000817695.3 Arachis duranensis
ACAACATGCATATTTCTCATACATCATACCCTCAAGGCATCATTAATCATCATCACATATATGACCACATCATATATATCAACAATTCAACAACATCAACCATTCAATGCCTATCTTAGGGCCTCTAGCCTAAGTATTTCCTACCACATTGCATATTAGATACGGGAAACCGAAACCATACCTTAGCCGATTTTCCCAAGCTCAACCGGAGCACTTCCAAACCACTTTTCCTCAAGCTCTCAAGGCCTCAACACCTCCAAGAATAGATTTTTCACCACCAAACCCTTTCCAAACTTTTCAAAATCACCAATCAAGCTCCAATATTCACATATACACAACCTAAGCCACAATCATCATACCCATACACAACATCTCAATACCCAAACATCATAAAACAGCAAAAATACACTAGGGTTGAGAATCTTACCACGCCCAAGGTCCAAGGAGACAAGATTAACCTTCTCCTTCAAGAGAGTTGGGTCCTATAACATCAAAGAACCCAAAATCTCAACATTTCACCCATGAAACTCGAAAATAAGGGCTGAAATTTCGAACAGAAACAAGTGGCTTACCTCAAGATTGATTGTATGGGTTTTGTAGAGCTCTCTGCGGTGATCGCGTGGCCGCAAACGGAGCGGCAATCGGAGCTCTAGATCAAAAGTTATGGTGCTTTGAAGATCACGTGAGAGAAAGAACTTGAGAGAGTGTTCTTCCCTCCATGGCCTCCATTTTCAGCATGTGAGTGTGTTTAGTGAGGAGAGAGAATGCTGAAAACTAGGGTTTTGGTTTAGTTATGTTGGGCCAAGGGCCCACTTTGGGTCCGGTTGGCCCGGTTTGGCCCGTTCGGTCCAATCTTGGTCCGAATTCTATAAAATTGGTACCGAAATTCTCGTCTCAGTCTCCTCTATCATATTTAGTCACAAAAATCACATTTTAGGCTTTCTAGAATAAATTCTCATTTATAGGCTAAATAGCCGTTAATTAACCGGGTTTTACAATCTAGACACAAGCAATAATGATGCAGACTTGACCCTCCACCAGGGAATTAATGATCAACACAGGGAAGGTACCTCCGGAGTAAAAAACCCGAAGGTAAACTCTTCAAAAGGGCGCGAATCAGAGAAAGAGGGACCATCCCATGTAACTGAACTCATGGGATTAGTCCACAGTCGCCTGGAACAATTAGAACAAGAACTGGAGCGACAAAAGGAAACCGAAAAGAACCTAAAAGAGGAGATGGAACGACGAAAAGAGTTAGAAAAAAAACTCTTAAAGTTAGAATCCTCCCTCAAAGGTAACAACTCCCGTGATGAATGAGAAGAGCCGCCCTTAGGAGGGGAGGATCCTTTCAGCGAGGACATCATGAGGGTAAAAGTTCCGAGGAACTTCAAAAGCCCCGATATGGACCTCTATGACGGAACCACGGATCCAAAGCATCACCTGAGCAACTTCAAAAGTCGGATGTACCTAGCTGATGCTTCCGACGCTACGCGATGCAAAGCCTTCCCGACCACTCTATCGAAAGCAGCGATGAAGTGGTTCGACAGCCTCCCCCCGAGGTCGGTTACTAGTTTTGAAGACCTCTCAAGGAAGTTTTTGATAAGGTTCTCAATCTAGAAGGACAAAGTGAAACATGCACCGAGCCTCCTGGGAATAAAACAGGAGGTCGGAGAATCCTTACGAGCCTATATGGAAAGGTTCAACAAAGCATGTTTAGAGATTCAAGACCTGCCCACAGAGACAGTCATAATGGGGTTAGTCAATGGACTTAGAGAAGGCCCCTTCTCACAATCCATATCTAAAAGACACCCCGTTTCTCTAAGTGATGTACAGGAAAGAGCTGAAAAGTACATCAATATGGAGGAAAACGCTAAGTTGAGAGACTTGAGTTGGCGCCCTGGGCTCCCTCCCTCAACAAAAGAGAGGGAAAGGGAAACCAAGAAAAAGGAAGAACTCGGTCTCGAGAGACCAAGAAAATACCACTCTTATACTCCTCTGAAAGTTTCTATAGTGGATGTATACAGAGAGATTTGTAACACTAAAAGACTGCCACCCCCTAGACCCATTAAAAATAAAAAAGGGGGGAGCCGCAGCGATTACTGTGAGTACCATAAAATATATGGTCACTCCACAAATGACTGTTACGACCTTAAAAATGTGATAGAAAAGCTGGCTAGAGAAGGTCGGCTTGATAGATATCTCATAGAAAGGTTGGACGGTCATGGGAAGAGAAAGCGAGATGATATGGATAAAAGAGACCCACTGCCGCAGACTCCAGAGAGACATATCCATATGATCTCAGGAGGGTTTGCGGGAGGAGGACTCACCAAATCCTCTCGCAAAAGACATCTCAAAAGAGTCTACCAGGTCAGAGAAGAGTCATCCGACCTCCCTACCATTTCATTCACAAAAGAAGATGGGCAAGAAATAATCCCTGGACACGATGATCTAGTAGTAATAACTATGATCCTGGCAAATGCCCATCTCCACAGAACCCTAGTGGATCAAGGAAGCTCGGCGGACATCCTTTTTAAGCCAGCTTTTGACAAACTAAGGTTGGATGAGAAAGAATTAAGAGCCTACCCCGACACCCTATACGGATTAGGGGACACGCCAATAAAACCACTGGGATTTTTGCCCCTCCACACCACTTTTGGAAAAGGGGAAAAATCAAAGACTCTGAGTATAGACTTCATAGTCATCGATGTAGGGTCAGCATATAACGCTTTAATCGGCAGAGCTACTCTAAATCGACTCGGAGCAGTGGTATCTACACCCCACCTTTGCATGAAATTCCCGACTTCAGCGGGGATAGCAACGGTAAGGGGAGATCAAAAATTGGCAAGGAAATGCTACAATGAAAGCCTAAATCTGAGAGGAAAGGGCAGAGAAGTTCACACAATAGAGCTCGGAGGTGCAAGGGCCAGAGAAGAGCTGCGACCACAACCGGGAGGAAAAACGGAGGAGATACAGATCGACCCGGGGTCCCGACCTGTACAACAAAGAAGACGCAAGCTCGGCCCGGAACGAGCCCTAGTAGTAGAAGAACAAGTACAGGCACTCCTGGAAGCTGGCTTCATCAGAGAAGTCAAATACCCAACATGGCTAGCCAATGTAGTGCTAGTCAAAAAACAGAATGGCAAATGGAGAATGTGTGTCGACTATACCGACTTAAATAAAGCATGTCCCAAGGACCTTTATCCACTGCCAAGTATTGATACCCTAGTGGACTCCAGCTCGGGGTATCAATACTTATCATTCATGGACGCCTACTCGGGATATAATCAAATCCCAATGTATGAGCCAGACCAAGAGAAGACATCATTCATCACACCCATAGCTAATTTCTGCTACGTGGTCATGCCATTCGGATTGAAGAATGCAGGAGCCACATATCAAAGGTTGATGAATAAAGTGTTTTCTTCTCACCTCGGGAATCTAATGGAAGTATATGTCGACGACATGCTGGTAAAGACCAAGAAAGAAGTCGACCTCTTATCCGACCTTTCACAAGTCTTTGACACCGTAAGGCTGCACGGGATGAGACTAAATCCCGCAAAGTGCGCCTTCGCGGTGGAGGCAGGAAAATTTCTAGGATTTATGCTAACACAAAGAGGGATCGAAGCCAATCCCGATAAGTGTAGAGCCATCCTAGAGATGAAAAGCCTGACTTGTTTGAGGGAAGTCCAGCAGCTGAATGGCCGACTTGCAGCCCTCTCCAGATTTTTGGCAAGATCGGCATTAAAATCCCTTCCACTATTCTCCTTATTGAGAAAGGGATGTCAGTTTGATTGGACTCCTGAATGCGAGGAGGCTTTCCAGGAGTTCAAAAAGTTTTTAAGCCAACCTCCTATTCTAACCCGACCAGTATCTGGAAAAGACCTCGTCCTGTACTTATCCGTAGCGGACAAAGCTGTTTCATTAGCCCTGATAAGAGAAGACGAGGTCGGGCAACATCCAGTTTATTTCATCAGTAAAGTTCTACAAGGCCCTGAACTAAGGTACCACAAACTAGAGAAGTTCGCCTACTCCTTAGTAATAGCCTCACGAAGGATACGACCTTACTTTCAGGCCCACACAATAAGAGTTGACTACGGGCTTACTTTCATGCTCACACAATAAAAGTTCGAACAAACCAACCCATGAAGCAAATCCTCCAAAAGATGGATGTTGCAGGGAGAATGGTTCAATGGGCAATAGAGCTCTCCGAGTTCGACTTAAGATATGAAACTCGGACGGCGATCAAAGCCCAATGCCTCACCGATTTTATTGCAGAATACGCAGGGGATCAGGAGGAAAAACCAACTACATGGGAACTCTATGTAGATGGATCCTCCAATAAAACAGGAAGCGGTGCAGGCATAATATTGGTAGATGAAAGAACCCAGATAGAGGTTTCCCTAAAATTTGAATTTCAGCTTCAAATAATCAGGCAGAATATGAAGCCTTGATTGCTGGATTGAAGTTGGCAGAAGAAGTCGGTGCTACAAAGGTGATGATATACAGCGACTCACAAGTAGTGACCTCCCAGATAAGTGGAGAGTATCAGGCAAAGGACCCAAATATGAAGAGGTACTTGGAGAAAACTCTGGAGCACCTTGGGCGCTTTGCAGAAACCAAGGTCAAACACATAACTCGGGATCTAAACAGCAGAGCGGACGCCCTATCCAAGTTAGCAAGTACCAAACCGGGAGGGAACAACAGAAGCCTGATCCAAGAAACCCTCCAGGAACCCTCAGTGGTAAAAATAGAAGACAAACAAGAAATCTTTGAAGTGGTCGGATTAAACCTCGGATGGATGAACCCATTGGTCGAATACATGAAATTCGACACCCTCCCCAAGGAGGAGAAAGAGGCTAAGAAGATCCGAAGGGAAGCACAACACTACACCTTGGTGAGAAATATTCTCTACAGAAGGGGGATATCAACACCATTATTAAAATGTGTACCGACCTCAAGAACTGCCGAGGTATTAGAGGAAGTACATAGTGGGATCTGCGGAAACCATCTCGGAGCAAGGTCACTAGCCAGGAAAGTAATCCGAGCTGGATTCTACTGGCCGACCTTGCAGAAAGATGCCACAGAGTTTGTGAAAAAGTGTCAACCATGTCAGATGCATGCAAATTTCCACGTGACTCCACCAGAAGAGCTCATCAGTATCACTTCTCCATGGCCCTTTGCAAAATGGGGAATGGATTTGTTAGGTCCTTTTTCCCAAGCGCCAGGACAAGTCAGATACCTGATCGTGGGAATAGATTACTTCACAAAGTGGATAGAAGCAGAACCATTGGCCACCATCACCGCACAAAGAAGTCGGAGGTTCCTCTACAAAAATATCATCACAAGGTATGGGATACCTCATTCCATTACTACAGATAATGGAACCCAGTTCCTCGACTCTACCTTTAGAAGCTTAGTAGCCAGTATGAAAATCAAGCATCAGTTCACCTCGGTGGAGCACCCGCAAGCCAATGGGCAAGCCGAAGCAGCCAACAAAGTCATACTGGTAGGGCTAAAGAAAAGGTTACAAGAAGCAAAAGGAGCCTGGGCTGAAGAGCTCCCACAAGTGCTATGGGCTTACAAGACAACGCCCCAATCCGCCACTGGAGAAACACCCTTCCGACTAGTTTATGGCGTGGAAGCCATGATACTAATAGAAATCAATGGACAAAGCCCAAGGGTAATTCTCCACGACGAGATCGGAAATATACAGGGGCACAAAGAGGAGCTCGACTTACTCCCAGAAGTCCGAGAAGAAGCCCAGATAAGAGAAGCGGCGTTGAAGCAAAGGATGACTACAAGATACAACAAAAAAGTCATTCGAAGAGCATTCACCCCAAGTGACTTGGTCTTAATCAAAAACGACATTGGAGTCAACAAATCAGGGGAAGGAAAGCTCGCCGCAAACTGGAAGGGACCATACAAAGTCAATGAGGTCTTAGGAAAAGGTTATTACAGAGTGACCGACCTGAACAGCACTGAGTTCCCAAGGTCGTGGCATGCTTGTAATATGAAAAGGTACTACAGCTAAAAGCAAACTCTACTCCCTGATGTACTCTTTTCCCAACTTCATGATTTTTTCCCAATATCAAAGGGTTTTTTCTGGAGGAGGATTTTTAACGAGGCATCATAGTAGAGGCTAAGGGAAAATAGGCTATTAAAAACCCTTAGTAGCAAGAAGGTACCTCCCCAATCAATAAAGATCTTTTTTCATTTACAATATCTCTTATAAATTCCTTTCTATTTTCTAAATCTTTCTACGAAACGCGCCGACTTAAGCTCGACAAAACGTGTAAATCCCATGAACCGATCTAGATGGTCGTCAGGATAAAACGACGAGGTACAAGTCGTGTAAAGAGGTTATATAAGCTGATCGTAAACAACTCGGAAACAACCCGACTCATAAGTCGAAATGAAAACCCGAGTAGAGAAGCTCGGAAACACTTCGACCCGTAAATCGGAGTAAAGAACCGAGTAGAAGAAAAACGCATCGCAAAAATAACCTAAGTTATAAGAACTCAATAAAGCAAAGTTGAGTATAAGGAATAACAAAAAGAGATTGAAAAACCTAGGAAAAAGTTTAAAGGCTGTCCTAAAGTCCTTAAACAAAAAGGCTCAGGAAAAACAGACAAGCCAAAGGAAAAGGTTTTCAGAAAAAGATCAAGGGGACTTCGAAAAATCAAAATCAGAAAAGCATAAGGTAACTTAAACCCTTATCCAAAAAAGGGTATTTATTTTGTTAATTTAAGCCCTTATTAAAAAAGGGTATTCTTAAATATTTTGTTAACGGCCTTAAAAGGCCAAAAGAAATTGTTCAACAAATGCCATCAACAAACAAATATAAAGAGTTTAAAAAAGGGGGGACCCACAGGCCGAGCCCCCATATAGCCACATAAAATTATTTCTACAGAAGAGTAGACGGATCACCACCACCAGAGTCAGGAGGAGCGCCACCAGGACCGGGAAGAGAGGCATCCACAAGAGATGAAGAGGAAGTCGAAGGAATAACAGAAGAGCTCGGAGCATCCTTAGAGCGAGGAGGGGACTCAATGATCCTCTGCCCCCGGGTCTTCAATTCTGACTCGAAAACGATCACGGGGGCAGGAGGATCCACAATTGCACCATCAATAACGACTTTGTCAGGATCTAAAGGAGAAAGATCCAAGTCGGGAGCAATAACTCCGACTTACTCCTTAAAGATCCTCCAAGCCTCCTCGGCACCATCAGCAATAGAGTCCTCCAACTCGGTATATGCCTTCCGAGAATTCAGGGGATCATTCTTCACAGACGCAAGATCTTCAAATAAACTTTGATAGCTAGCCTGCGCTGTCTTCCTCAAGTCCATCTCCATGTTGTATCGAGCTTGCAACTTCCTCTCCTTTTCCCGGAGGTTATCTCTCTCCCCCTTCAACTTGGCAACTTCCTCCTTCAACTCCCTCTCATGCTCTTGAAACATACGAAGCCTCCCCTCAAGCTCCTCGAACTTCGAGGTCATTCCCAAAGAGCTGAGGGAAACCTTCTAAAAAATGTCTAAGAGTTTACCGCAAACACCCGCCGCCTTAAGGCTCTCCTCAACCAGAGTGGTAAGGTGGCTCCGAACAGAAACATCATCCATGCTTATGCGAACATGCGGGTAGATGTTCTTTCGGACGAATGCAAAAG
>NC_029776.3:106872888-106878742 GCF_000817695.3 Arachis duranensis
GCGGAGGGGGGCGGCTGAGAGGAAACCGAAGAAGAAATCACAATGGGCTGGGAAGAAGTCCCAACGTCCCGAGGAGGAGGAGGAGGAGAGATTACCGCCCTAGCACCGCCAGTCCTGGCGCGAGACCTTGCTCTAGCCTCCTGGACTATCTGATAAGACTCCTGAGCATTTGTCTTCGCCATCTCTGAAAAAACAATAGATGATAGATTAAGCCAAGTCGGATAAGTCAGTCAGACAAGTCGGAACCCTAAACAAACAAATAAAAACTACTTATCTGTGCCTGAACAAAGGTCGGAGACCCCTGGAGAAATTTTTTAGTGTCCAAATATGGGGCCCTCCCCCACGCTTCTCGGAGGAACCCCACAATGGCTGCTTCTACCTCATCCAGGTCGTCCAGACCATATTTCTCGTAGGGGGAGGCCTCCAGCCAGTATAAAGGAAAACGGGGAGAAGAATTATCATCCAGGAAAAAGGGGTGGTGACCCTCTACATGGAAGAAGTCTCATCTAAGAAGAAGGGGTGGTGACCCTCTACGGCTTGAACTTTGAAGAAATAATTTTTGAAGTCATGAAATGATTCGTCAAAAAGGGTGAAAACTCTCCGACCTTGTATGGCTCGGAAAGACACCCACTGTTGCTTATTGTTTAGCCCACTGAAGGGTTTGGTCATGTGAAAAAGATAGAAAAAAATCTTCAAAGAGGTCGGGAACTCCAAAGCATGGCTAATAAATTGATAAATTTTCAAAAAACCCAAGAGTTGGGGTGAAGCTGAGTAGGGGCAACTCGACAGTGATGCAAAACAGACATTTCGAAATCTGAAAAAGGAAGAAAAACACCCAAACGGGTGATCATACACTCATACATAAAGAAAAAATGAGGGGCCGCCTCGTCGCCCCTCCCAAAACAAACCCGGTCTTCTGGACCCGGGACCACCAACTCATACTTCGGCTCGTCTTCCTCAGAGGTACAAATTCTGTGGCGAGTACGAAGATGAGTGATAAACTCGGTATCGACCAAAGGTTCCTCCCCTAGGACCGTGACATCAACCCACAGAGAAAGAACATCTACGGAAGCCATTTCTTTTCTTAAAAAGGGTGACAAAAACCTACAAAGGAAAAGAAAAGAAAAATAAAAAACACGGTCTCTAAAGAGAGGGAATACGGAACTAAAATCCACAGACCAACCTATCTATCTACAAATAAAAGCATGCAAATAGAAAAGCATGTTATAGAAAAAGCTAACCTTTATCTGAAAATGAGGGTTGGAGGAGCAAAAAATCCTTCGAAAACACGAGAATGCAGCACGAACGAATGAAAGGGAAAAAATTTGAAAAATCGCAGAAACGAAATAATGAAAGAGAGGGAGAATATTTATAAGTACGTGGGGGGTACAATGGTAAAAACGGGGCAGTCATTAATGAGAATGCACCGTTACTAAGACCATCACTCCCTACGCACATCCCTAAACGGACACGACGCTTGATTAGACGTAACCGTCAGAACCGAAAGGCTATGAAAAGTCACGTCGGTTTTGGACCATCACGTCGGTCCTCCTACAAGTCGGCTACGACCCCGAGTAGAATACTCGAACCCAAATCTTGAAAGAAAAATTGGGCTCGAGTAGGGGCACTGTTCATACCCTGGCCCAATAACAAAGGCCCAGGATCAAGCAAAAGACCTAATCCAAAGGGTTGGGCCTCACCAATACCAATCTTCATCCTATGAAGTCGGTACTCATCACGACCTGCTCTAAAGAAGTCGGGCACGAGATTAGCTGGCGAATAAACACTCATTCCAAATGAGTAACTGCCCCTAGAATCTCTCTAAACCACTTCCACGAGCCATATCTTAACCTCCCTAAGATAATGAGACGGTTAACACCCTAAAAATATGGCACTACTCCAACGGTGATTATTGGTTCACCATTATAAATACACTGACACCCCTCAGGTATCTCTAAGTCCAATACTCTCTAGACCTGCTCACACCCTTGCTAACTTAGGCATCGGAGTGTCTTTGCAGGTACCACCCCCATCTCTTCGTACAAACAAGTCGGACGGAGTCTCCCGAGTTGCATACCCATTCGGAATCCTCCTCATTCACACATTTGGGCCAACCAATGCTATCCAGCCCATCAATCTCCGGTTACCCACCGTAACACTAGTTTTAGCCTTAATTTTGGATAAACAACTTAATTAAATTTTTTTTGAAAAAATAGCTTAAATAATAAATATTTATATTAAACATAGTTTATAAATAAGTTATTTTGTATTTGGTTTTTTAGTTCTAAAAGTATTTATTTTAAAAAAAATGTGATAAAAAGTTTTTTATTATTAGAGAAATTATTTTTTAATTTCTCTATAAGTACTTAAATAGTTTCTTAAAAAGCTATAATTTAGTTTTAAAAATTATATCAGATGTTAATATTATTACTTTTCATAAGTCAAAAACTCAAAAAAAAATGAAGCTTCCCAAACAGACCTTTTGTAAATCCTAGAAAATTAGCAAATAATTAGTTAATAAATTAATTTTTAATAAAGAAAATTTTGACACTGATTTCAAAAATTTTTAGAAATGTAAATCTTATATTGAAATAGGATAGAACTCATTAAAACGAGAATTTTGACACTGATTTCAAAAAATTTGACCCAAAATTGAGTCGAATAGGCCGAGCCAGTCGGACTGGACCCAAACCAACCCAATCCTTATTTAAAGAATCCAGCTACCCTTTCCCCTTTTCTTCAATTCATGATGCAACATTGATGGGGAGAAAAGGAAGGATCCCAAACCCTTATACCAAATTCAAACTACCACAATTTTTTACTTCGAATTTCAATTGTCGCACCGTTTGTGACCACGAGATCATTGCGTCGAGCTTTACGATTTTATCGGATCAATTTCATAGGTAAGTCACTCTATCACCTCATCCTCTCTACTCCTCAATTTTTCGACATTTAAGAGAATCCAAGTTGAGAATTAATTGATTTTGGTTCTCTAGGTTTAATTTAGCTCATGAAACTTGTTGGACTTGGCTCTCTTGGTATGTGGGTACGGTGAGGTCTCTAACCTAGCCAAAATTTGGTTCTAGTATGTTAATTGTGAATTTTGAGTATGTATGATGATATATGTGAAATTAAGTGTATATATGTATATGTTGGAGTTTGAATTGTAAACTTTGGAACTTGGTGGAGGTTGGGTACTTGAGCTTTCATAATTTTGGGGGCTTGAGGGGCTTTGTCGATTGGTGTTTCGCCTTGGACAATAGGCAAAAATCGGCCAATGTATGATTTAGGTTTTACGTATTTAATATATACTGTTTTGTGAAAACTTAGGTTAGAGATCCTAGGATAGGCATTGAATTTGAGATGTTGTGGATTGGTTAGAACAGATTACATGGATTATGTGATTATTGATTTTTGAAGGTGGAGTTGGTGTTTTTGTTGATGATGTATGTGAATTGTGTACGATGATACTTGATATGTACGAAGATTGATTTGAAGTTGAGAATTATACTTGATTTGGTTAATTGGTTTATATATTGAACAATGTGAAATTGGGAGTCTTGATTTTGAGGTTTGATGAAAATGGAAGATTGAAAATTGATAATATATATTGTGAATTGTGAACTTGGATTATTGAGTTAAAATTGATGAAATAGAGAATTGATGTGTTGTGGAATGAATAAGAAATTTGGAATATGGTTAAGGTTGAATTGGTAAAGTTTTGGTTGAATTTAAGAGGTTTGAGAAGAGTTTGTTTTGAAAATTGAGGTTTATTGGTTTTTGTGAAAATTGTGATTTTTAGCCAAATTTGGCGAATCATAGCTTGATCTTCGGCCTCCCGATTTGTGTCAAACTTATTTAGAAATAAAATTGGGTCCGAAACGTTTATGTCGTTTGAAGAACGGAAAAAAATGATTTAAAACAAAAAAAGTTATGCGCGTCGGAAGTTTGAGGTTAAGAACTGAAATTCTACAGCTTTTGAAACTTAGTGAAATTTTTGGAAAAACGCAAGTCCACGCGTACGCGTGACATAAAGGTTTTGCGTACGCATATACCCCTTTCGCAGACAAACGCTACTGCCTGGTTTGCATGCGTACTCGTAAAGAGGGATGTGTACGCGAAATGGGCCAAATGCACTCCCACGCATATGCGTGGCCCACGTGTACGCGTGACATTTTAGTAGTGCACTTCCACGTGTACGCATGACCCACGCGCACGCGTGGTCCCTGTTTTGGCAAAATTGTATTTTGTGTTTTTAAGCCTAATTGCAAACTTTTAAACCTCCGTTTTCATTCTTTTAGTCCTAAACTATAGTAGTAAGTCTAGTAATGAGCTGAAGTCAGAAAAATGTGATAAATTGAAAGTGAAGTAGTAATCTTAAATGATGAATTAGGTACACATCGCAATGATATAAGGTGTATGTATGAGACCATGTTAAACTATGGTTATAAAGAATGATTGTAAGGAAATGATGATGATAAATGATGAGATTTGGGATGAGTGTATGTGGCCAGAATGGTCGAGATGTGTATGTGGCCAAAATGGTCGAAATGGCAAGGTTTGAGTGTGATCCCGCTTGCATATTAATTTGAAAATGTGTTCAGATGGCAAGTTGAGGACGGAAGTTTTCTCTCTAGTCGTGATGTGGATGTGGAGAAGGTGGAAAGGCACTCTCCTTTGTATTGTTTCTCCCACATTCTTCTATGGTTGCAAGGTGGAAAGGCACACTTCTAACTCCTTCGATGTGGAAATGCATTCTCCTTCGTATATCCTCCAGGAGAAGGTGAAAAGACACACTCCTTCGATGTGAAAAGACACTCTCCTTCGTTTATGATCCTCCTGGAGATGCGCAACCTAGAGACCAATGTCTGGGTTAGCTACCAGATGTGTCGGGTTCTGGCAAAGCAACTGACACGTGAGCTCACGGCCAGTAGGATAGACATTCATCATATGCATTTTGTTTGTTTGTTTGCTATGCCTTATTTGGAATTGCATAACTGAATATATTATGATAATTGTGATAATTGCTACTTGCACTACTTGTCTCCTACCCGTGCTTGCAATTGCCTGTTTGTCTGTATTTATAAACCCACTAGAAATAGAGGAACGGAGGAAAGGTGGATAGGTTGGGTGTCAAGATAAGGTTTAAATAGATTTTAGAATTCCCTAGACACCTGCCCCTTTTATGGTTTCATATATATATATTATGTGCGTGGCACTTTTACTATGCTGAGAACCTCCGATTTTCACCCCATACTGTGTTGTTGTTTTCAGATGCAGGTCGAGAGACTCCTCGCTAGGCGTCTGGACTTCTGAAGCGGAGTAGTCTCTGAATTTTGTTTTGATGTACATTTTTGTATATATATGTACTTAATTTTATCTCCTCATATCTTGTTTATTTTGTTTCCTCTTAGAGGTTAAGGAGAGCTAGAGTGTTATCTCTGTATTTTGGGTATTTTGGGACACGTATATATATATATATGTATGTATGTAAGTATCTTCCGGCCAGCCTTAGCTTTGCAGGCTAAGTTAGGAGCTTGTTATTTTGTACCCTTGATCCTCTACTCTTATCTCTTGTACAATACTAGTGAACTTTAGTTTTCTTCTCACGCAAGTAATCCTTAATTCTGAGCGTTGCGTTTTTTATTTTACGATTTTGCTTTACCTATTCTTCAAGGCTCCTAGAATACTACATTCTTTCAATTATTAAACGTATTATATTTTATTTTAGAGATCGTAATACCACACCACCTCTATTTTACGACTTAAGCGTAAAGTTCTGTGTGATAGAGTGTTACACCCTTAGTCTTCTTTGTTGCACAAGAATAAAATGGATATGCACTTTGTAAATTAT
>NC_029776.3:106878796-106888646 GCF_000817695.3 Arachis duranensis
AAAATAAAAAATTTATACATAAATTAAACTTTAAGTAAAATTATAAAAATACTCAATTTAAATTTATTTATTTAATTTTATATTATTATCTTTATTTTTGTTCTTTTAAGCAGTTACTTTTGTTTTTTTAAATTATATTTAAATACTATAGGACAAATATAAAATTATTAGATGAAATACAATTTTAAATATAATGTTTTAATAGTTGAAATTAACATTTAATTTTTTAATTTTATTTTTTATGACTCACGATAATATCATATATTTTAAAAAATATTACAACTAAATGATATTAAAAAATATAAACTATTAAAAAAAAAGAAATAATTATGAATGATATAATATAACTAATAAATCAAGTTAGACAAAAAATATAAAAAACTAAAGAAATTGTAAAGATGTAGTGTTTTAGAAACTTATCACTTATACGACATATGTTTAACTAACAAAAAAATCATTCTCATCAATCAAATTCTTCAAATGCTTGTACAAAATATTAGAAAGTAAGAATGGAAGAAAAAAAAGAATAGAATTATGTGAAAAGAGAAGATAAAAAAAAGTGTGAAATAAATATTGATTTATAAAATGAATACAAAGAGTGAATATGAAAGACTATGATGAATTATGATTTATTATTCAATTTGTATCTACTAAAATATTGAGGCGTATAAAAAATAAGAATAAAGAAATTAAAAAATAATTTAATTAAAAAAATTATAAAAAGTAATTTAATTAGATAAATTACTTAAATTTTGACATGGTATAATATTAGAAAGGAAGAGGATTAAGAATATATTATGAGATTGTATGTTTTATTTGGTTGTGTTATATATGATAGACAGGTAATTAAAGCAATATGTAGTGGGAAGGTTAGAACAATGTGAATATATCTTGATGACAATGATGTACATATCTAATCACATGTATGTAGATCAAATGTGATCAATCTAATATATTGTTTTATGAGAGTTAGTTGATAACATTATCACAAAGGATATATATAGGTCAGTGAATTTCCGAGACACACATACTTTGGTAAAAATGATATAGAATGTCCCTATCCTTTCACTTGTTGCCTAATAATTAACAAATATATATGCAACATTATTATTATTATTATTATTATTATTATAAAAAGGAGATAATTTGCCTTAAAAAACTTGATGACCGACCTTAGTAACTTGCCGTATTTTTTGGCTTTTGCTTGCAACTATTATAGATGTCATGTTACCCTTGTAACTTGCAAGTTGTGTAACTGAATTATTATTTTTTCAAGTTTCATCCCTCTTTTGATACGCTTGTCACCCTATTAAAATTAAATCTTGCTTCAATATCAAACTTAATTATACTAAAGTAGTATAATTATTATTACTCCTATTTTAATAATATTAATTTTTCAATATATATAAATTTATACAAATATATAATGTAAAAAAAGTACTTTACAATCATATATAGAGTGGTTTTCAAAGGAAAAAAAAAATCATATATAAAAACAACATTATAAAAAATAAGAGTGTTAATATTATTAAACATGATTTTATTAAAAGTTTGCATAAAAAAATTATTTTTTATATGTTTAGTATATTAAATCTATTAAAAGCTTAAAATATTAATATTATATTCTTAAACATTTTAGCTAAATCCTTAGGATTTTTTCTAGAAATAAAAAAAATTTCATATTTTCTCTAAAATCATTTTTGAACTTTAATTCTCCAAATACAAATATTTTTAAAAAAATTTTAAAAAAATAAAATATGATTTATAATTAAAAAATCCTTATTAAATATGTCTTATTCTAGTGTACTTGTGTATTTCTAGAGACAATAATAATGATGTTATTGTTAAATATGGTTTATTTTTTTAAATTTATAATGTCTGTGTATTTTTTTGTACTGTTATATATTGTTTGTAGATCTATATATTATTTGGAGATGATGATAATGAATTAAAAATGTGAGAGTAAAAAAATTAAAGAAAATTGGCCAAAAATTAGGCTAACTCTATAATTTTTAATTTTTTATAGAGACTTGTTCTAAAGAAAAAAAAATTGTATTTGGAGAATTAAAGTTTAAAAGTGGTTTTGGAAAAAATATGAATTTTTTTTTCAGAAAAAAATCTAAATCCTTATAATAATTAGCAGCAATTTGAGATAATAATTGTATATAACTGTGGTTTCATTTAATTTCCAGTATAATGCTATATTTAGCATTAAGTAGCTTCTTCAAAAATCCCAAAAAAAAAACCCTTTCAATAGAATTAGTATCCAAGCCTTATCAAGTAACTTGTTACTAGGAGTAGGAACTAATCTTTGTTTGTAGACCTAAAAAAATGGTCAAAGGTTATCAATAGAAAGTGTGAAAATGCAACAGCTGGAGGCACCATTTTTCACCGTAGTGTTAGGGAAAGTCCACAGCATCAAGTTGACTTGACTAGCTTTTGTTTTGTATTTATCAAAATTCAAAATAGACTAACAGTTTTGGCTCCACGATCGCCTTGATTTCAGTGCATAACATCATCAACCCTTAGCATTGTAATATTAAATCTAATAATATTAAATGTAAGTACACACATTCTTGGATGGTTCTGTTCTCTGAATTAGCTAGCTAGGTTAAGAGTAATAATCTAGTTTTATTGTGTTTAATTATAACCACGTGTTGTTGCTTCCCTTTTGTTTGACCCCATGACACTTATTATTATTATTATATACATTGAAAGTTTCCTTTTTCTACTCTTTAATTTGATCTATTTTTATTAACTAATAATAAGCATTGAAAAGCTCATTTCATTAATGTATAGTTTGGTTGCTTTGTGTAGCATTAAATCTCAACAACTATCAATATTAGGAACTTCAAATCTTCGTATTTTTAATTGCATGCATAGTTTTCCTTTTCGGTGTGAGCATGTGGTTCCTTTATTGCAATTTTGTTCAAACTTTTAGTTGCTTAATTAATCACCTGCTCTTGTTTCCTATTATATTAAAGGTAATATATCTTTGTTTCTTTTAAAATAAAATAAATAAATGAAACTGTATAGTTGCTTAGTAATATATTACCTTCAACTAAATAATCTTGTGATATTCACATGGCACTAAATCTGTTACTAATTAAGAACCAAATTAAATTTCAGCTGAATAAAAAACACCAACCATACATATATTATGTAGATAATGACACTAATAATTATAAACATTTTGAGGCATTTTTTTATATGAAAATAAAAGTAGTGATATATTTTAATATTGTAATTTTTGTGTTTTTAAAAAATGTGAAAAAAACTCAAATCGGAGGGTCCGATTTTTATACTTCAAAATTTTAAATTTTTTTTAACAGAAATCTCTCGATCCGATTTCACAAATTTCTCAGTCCGATTTCTGTACTTCTCACAAATTGAAAGGTCTAATTTTTGTTTATCTAATTAAACAGTTCCACGTTAACACTCCCATCAACCCACGTCTTGAAAAAAAACGGTTGCTACTCCAATATCAAAAACAAAATCTGACATTTTAAAAATAAATACAAAATAAAAGAAAAAGAAAAAGAAAAATGACTTGTTTTGAGTTGTGTACTTACGTCACATGATGTTGTAAACTAGCAATGTTTTCATGTATGTTGTGTTGTGTCAAAAGTGTCTGCTTCATTTTCTCGTCGGCAGCATAAATAGTATTGAAACCTTAGACGCGTGATTTACACAACAACTACTCTCTCTCTCTCTCTCACTCACTGAAACTCTTCTCACACCATCACACACTTTTTCTCTTCTTCTCTTCTTCACACTATTTATTATTATTCATCATAATCTCCTTGCTTCATTTTAATGCCATAATTGGTAAGTAGTCTGTAACCATGTTCATTTTCTGTTATTGTTTCTTTCTTTCTGTGTTGTTTGTTTGTTTGTTTTCTATTTTTTCTCATATTTGTTGAATAATATATATTCTCTGTTGTTGTGTGTTTGATCTTTCTGCTTCTTCCAGCTGAATTATCAATTTGATAGAGTTGAGATGTTTGGGGAGTCATCAGGAAGGTGGTTGGATTCTGAATTATGGCATGCTTGTGCTGGTTCCATGGTTCAAATGCCACCTCTGAACTCAAAAGTTTTGTACTTTCCACAAGGGCATGCAGAGCATGCTCATGGAGGAAAAGTGGATTTCACAACAAGAATCCCTTCTTTCATTCCATGCTGGCTTTCTGGACTCAAATACATGGCAGATTCTGATACTGATGAGGTCTTTGTTAAGTTGTCTTTGACCCCTCTCACTCAAGAAAACACCAATGCATTGTTAATGGATTTGGAAGATGGTGGTGATGATTGTGGTAACAACAATGGAGGAGTTGTTGAGGGGGGTCATCAAGAGAAACCTGCTTCATTTGCAAAGACATTGACACAATCTGATGCCAACAATGGTGGAGGGTTCTCAGTGCCTCGTTACTGTGCTGAAACCATATTCCCAAGGCTGGATTATTCTGCTGATCCTCCTGTTCAGAACATTGTTGCCAAAGATGTTCATGGAAATTGCTGGAAGTTTAGGCACATCTATAGAGGTGCTAATACTATATATATATATAGGTTTTCATGGTTCAATTGAATTTGAATTTTGTTCTAACTCTCTTGATTCTCAACAGGGACTCCTCGCAGGCACCTATTGACCACTGGATGGAGCAATTTTGTGAGCCAGAAGAAGCTTGTAGCTGGTGATTCCATTGTGTTCTTGAGAGCTAAGGATGGTGATCTGTGTGTTGGGATAAGGAGGGCCAAGAAGGTGGCAGTTGGAGACGGCGAGGTGTCGGTGTCATCGGTGGTTGAAGCTGTGAGTTGTGGTGTTAATGGAAGGCCATTTGAGGTTGTGTACTATCCAAGGGGAAGCTCACCTGAGTTTTGTGTTAAGGCCTCAGTTGTGAGAGATGCAATGAAAGTGAGGTGGTGTTCTGGGATGAGGTTCAAGATGCCCTTTGAGACTGAGGATTCTTCTAGAATCAGTTGGTTCATGGGAACCATTTCTTCTGTTCAGCTTCTTGATCCCATTCATTGGCCTAATTCTCCATGGCGTCTTCTGCAGGTACATCTTTTAATTGCTATTGTCAAATTTCTAATGAACCTAGATTTGTTTAATTTCTTGGGCTAATTTTGTCATGAGATATTTCTTTACTGCATGATGGTGAAAGATCATTCGACTATATCATTTATGATTTATGAATCATGTTTGTTTTACTATGAATACTGTTTAAAAGTATCAAATGCACTGTTAAACTAACCAATGTAGTTAGCATAATAGTCAATGCGCATGATATGAGGTACCAAATCATTTCATGTTTGTCTGTTAAGTTCTGTCTCTGACAAATTCTCCTTGCCAAGTACCAAAGTTTTCTTGAATGAGTCAGTTGGATGTGACAACACAAAACATTGATTGCAATCTGTGAAAATGTACCTCTCATGATTGAACCTGTAGAGACACAGGTGGCTACTCTTGATTGGACTTTACATATGCAAGTCAATGGAACCTTTAATATACATACTACTGTTTCAACCATCTTTATTTTTATTGCTCTAAATTTGTTTCAGGTGGTGTGGGATGAACCAGAATTACTACAGCATGTGAAGTGTGTAAATCCTTGGTTGGTTGAATTAGTCTCAGACATTCCCACCTACCATCTTTCTCCATTCTCTCCAACAAGAAAGAAACCAAGGTTTCTTCACAACCAAGATTTTCACCTCATCAATAACCAACTTCCAATAATGCCAGGATTTCCCAGCAATTATAGTTACAGTAATGATAATCATCTTGTTATGAATCATTCTTCTAAGTCCTTAATGATGAACATTCAAGAGAATAACAGTATTGCAGGCATACAGGGAGCCAGGCATGCTCAACTTCTTGATCTGTCTCCATCTGATTATCCTTTCTTCAACAAGCTTCCATCACAATCACAATCACAATCACAATCACAATCACACAATATGCATCTTATTAGTCCCCCTTATTGTGGGACCTATAAGAACAACAATGCTGATATATCTTGCTTGTTAAGTGTTGGAAATTCTAGCCATAATTTAAAAGAAGAACACAATGAAGAAGTGAAATCATCATCACCACCATCCCATATCTTCTTGTTTGGACAACTGATTCACACTGAACAGCAATGTTCAAACGGTGGCAGTTCTAGCTCAAATGGGAACAATTCATCTGATGAAGGGACTTTGCTGAAGATGAAATCAAATAATGCTTCTGAATTGCATCTAAATAGTAGTCCAGTAGAGAAGAACCCTTCTTCTAATGGAGGGTCTCCCTGGTACAAAGATCAGCACAAATCTGGTCTTGGAACAGAAAATGTTAATCTACTTTGCTTGGCTCTATAGCAAGCCAAAGTGTTTCAGTTGCTGTGCTTCAGTGAGTTCTTGAAGAAGAAGAAGACACATCAAAGAGCCTAATTAACTATTCTTTTCAGTTTCAGCTGTAGCATTAGGATTTCCTTTGTTGATAGGTGCAGATTTTCATTTGGCATAGTTTTTCCTAGGTGCAAGTTAACAAAAATATTTCTCACTCATAAAATAAAACTACTACTATAATATTATTTAGTGATAACAACTTTGATGAACTAGAGTGCTAATATTTTCGTTAACTTGCATTGCACCTGACTGAAGTTTTCTGTTTTTCTGCTATATTTTCTTTATTAAGAGATTGTGGGGAATATATCACTCCTTATGTACTTTTTCTGAAGGAAAATGTTATATAATGTTTTAGATTATTTGTGACTATTGTGAGTAGTATATTGAATAAGCAATTAAGCAAATTAGATTACAATCAAATAAAGCTCCAACATATGCAATAAAGTTGGCATTAATCACTTAAAGTAAAATATTTAGTGATTTTCAATGCAAGAAATGGCAGGATGAGATTCCCGTGCAGTCCAATTTTGTAGTTACTTTAAGGAACATTCAACTAATTAGCAACTAATGTCCCTTTGTAAAACAAAGAACTTCCTTTTTTGGCTCCTTCTTCCTTGGAACTTCATTGAGGGTATGGCCCACATTTTGTTTGTCACACCAACATACAATATACAAAGTTTAGTAGGGAAAACCATTAACTAAGACAAGGATCTCAATTTAAAAAAATAACTATTACAGCAGAGACTAAGATAAATAACTGAATCCTATGAAGGTAATGGTTGATAATCACTAGGATGAAGTCATCAACTATAAGCATCCAATGGAGTTCTTAAGGGTTTAGTACTATCTACCCCACTGTTGTAAGACAAACCATGTGCCTTGCCTTGAAGAGTAGTATCTATTTTCAGAAGATACCAAATATTTAACAACTAATATTTAACCCCTTGTCCCACAAGAGGTAATGGTGTTGAATACCAAGTACAAAATGTGTCAGCACCAAATTTGTTTAAGCATAGTTCTTGTTAAATATGCTTTGATGGATTTATAAATGCTCTAAAAGGTATTTAAATTGGTAAAACATTTTTCTTTTCTTGCTTAATTAGTTCTTTTGTACCGTTGACAATTTAAAGAAAAAATAGAAGAGGTCACCTGGTTCCAAAGTCAAAGCATGCTGTATGCAAGTATTCACAAAGGTACACAATAATATGTATCTGACTTTTCAGGAACTATTTTGAACATTAACTATGATTACTTTTTAATATGATTTGATTTTAAAATGCTCTTCATGAAAGAAAAGCTGGCCTAAGGCCAGTCATTCCAATAGAGATTTGTACTACATGCACTTAGGTACAAAAGAATGGAATAAGTAACTATAAAATGTGTGCAATCTACAATAATGCTGCAACTGATTTTGCATATAAATCCTTGCCTTTGCATATTTACATTCCAATATCTCCTTCTAAATGAATATGCAATGGAATAAATATGAATTCCTCCAAGATAATGTAATTAATCAGAAGCAGCTGAGTTGTTGAGAAGCTTCATCATGAAGTTGAAGGTGATATCAGGAGAGGACCTTGGTTGAGGCCACTTTGCTCCTTTTGGAACTTTGACACATTTATAGCCTTGGCCTTTATATAACTTTGTGGCCATAGAATTGTTCAAATCACAGTGCAATGCAATTGCACGGCACCCCCAACTTCTGGCCATTGATTCTGCCTTTCCAATCAATTTCTTAGCTATTCCTTTCCCTCTGAAGTTCTCCCTTACTGCCACATTTGATATATATGCAATTCCAGTCCTTCAGAAAACATAAAACACAACAATATTTTTCTGTCATGAAGAGAGCATGTATGTAGAGAGCTATTTTAAGAAACTATAAGGGAAGAAAGTTATATATAGTCTTGCAATAACCTTCTCCGGCGGCGCGGCCCCTTTCGTGGTAGATAGTCTGCGAAATTGTCTAGTGTTAATATACCTGCGACATATCCCTTGTTGAGGATGCTTGGAAATGAAGAAAGAGTTTGATGATGTGAGCTGCCGCTACCAATATCAGCAACCAAACAGATTCTTTTGCAAGCTCTTGGCCTAGACAAGGCCGTTAACATGGCTGCTAACATGGCCAGCAGCAATCTATCAATCCTCAGCAGAAAATCCAAAGGGAAGGAATATTCAGGGAAGAAGCAGCTGCAATGAGTCTCTGCCACTTCCCAATAGTCCACCAACCTCGCCTCCCGGATTCTAACTTGAGAACATAATGCTGGGAACAGATCAACAACTTCACTTGCCCTGCATAATCCTTCATATCCAAACACCTAGTTAGTTTTAACTTTTTGAATAAATTACAAATGACTAATCTTCAATCCAGTCAGTCAAGGATTTGATATGGAAATGCTAAAACTCAACAAGTATTAACTATGCAATCAATGTTCTACATACCTGATTTGTTGGGAGAAAAAGGTGAAACATGATGAGATGGAAAAGAGGTTGGTTTCTTGAGACTGAATTGCTGGATTTTGAAGCTGTTTATGGCAGTTGAGGTGACTGAGATTCCCAATAGAGGAGTAAGCATTCTCTTTGTCCAACTCCTTAGATTGTATTGTCACTCAAAATATCACAATATTATTATTTTATTATAATTATTGTTATTGCTTTTTGCTTACTATGACAAGGGCATGAGAGGGTGAGAATTTGAGTTGGCTATGGCTAACGACAACATAGCCAAACCGAATAGAAGGATTAAGGTACATACATTATACAAGGTAAACTTATGACTTGACCAAAAAAACTACCAACTCCGATCTATATTAAAAAGGAAAGTAGGGTAAAATATTCTTTTGTTTCTCACCAAATAGGCAATCTCACACTAATAAGGCATTAAAATAAAGTATAATGTCATATGTACACGCACTTATAACACTCATAATGTATAAACAAAAAATTGTTAACTTAACAAAATGGAGTAATTTAGAGTAAATACCTTTTCAGTCCCTAACTATTTGTTCGATAGACTTTTCACTCCTTAAAAAATCTAAAAACCCAAATCGGTTTCTATCTACTTTGATATATGTACGTTTTAGTTTCTATCTACTTTGAGTAAATGTTCTTTCCGGTTCCTAACCAGAGATTAGAACGTACATATATCAAAGTAAATAAGGACTGATTTGAGTTTTTAAATTTTTTAGGGGGTGAAAAGTCCATCGAACAAATGGTTAGAAATTGAAAATGGTATTTACTCAGTAATTTATGAAAAATTATGTAATAAATACATGAAGAGTTACTTTATTTAATAAAAAGTTTTTTTTTTTATATATTCTTGACAAGTATCTTGTGTTTTTGTTGATTATAGGATGGAATAAGCAATGAGTGGTGTTTGGTGGTTAAAGGCACATAGAAGAGAATTCAGTTCAGCATTTCAGCAAACACATAGTGAGTGAGTGTGAGGACACTAAAAAATCATCAATTT
>NC_029776.3:106888729-106901524 GCF_000817695.3 Arachis duranensis
CTCCCTCAAAGACACACAGGGCATGCCCGGCACCCTCGGCGGCTTCATCCTCCGCTCCCTTCAGTTCGCCTTCGCCCTCATCTCCCTCTCCGTCATGGCCTCCACCTCCGATTTCCCTACCGTCACTGCTTTCCGGTACTCTCTCCCTCTCTCTCTCTCTGTGCTAATTTCTATTCGTTGCTGTGTGCTTTAGGGTTTACAATATGTGAGAAGACATAATCATAATTCTGAAAAATAAAATGGTTAAAAAGAAAAAAAAAACTTTTTTAATTGTTGACAGTACCATGTAGCTAATTTGAATATGATTGATTGATACTTTGATAGGATTCGTATGGTTTCAGCTAAATTAAGTAATTTTATCACTTGATTTGGTACTTAATACTTTAGTGATGATAGTAAATTTTGATTATATGGTGTTTGTTTTGCTTGGAATTTTATACCTTTTAGCAATCTATTACAACAACAATGAGTAAAGTTATTTGCCCATTTATGTTGTTGTGTCTTGGTCATGCAATGAGAATCAGCAGCTAGAAGCTTCAGCTTCACCAGAAAAGTGGATCAATTGAAAGGGGAAGATTAAAGATAGTTTGGAACTTCGGTTACTGAAGAAAACTTTGGCACAAACCATTAGGGGAAAAAGAAACTGATCTAAATGGACCTTATGATAATTGGTTTTTGTTATAGTATAATGGCATCTTCAGGGTGAGGTTTGGTTGTCATCTTTTTAGTTGAAATGCCTCTTGGTTTGAGTTTCCACCCCACTTTTAAAGGGAGTAGTTTGATGGTATAAAAAGGCAAGGATATAGTGTTTTATTATAATCCTCAAGATCCAGTTGGTCATATTGTCAAGCCTTTGCCTCCCTCATATCTCTATTTAGAAGCAATAAATGTATAGCAACTCCACTAATTTGTTATATGTGTTTGCATATGTGTTTGCAATGTGATTATTTGGATTGATAATGGTCCCTTATGACAAGTTTTGTTATATTTGCTGTGCCAGCTACCTAGTTGCTGCTGTCAGCCTGCAATGCTTGTGGAGCCTCTCTTTGGCGATTGCTGATGTCTATGCCATTTTAATAAAGCGCGGCTTCCGAAATTCCAGAGTTTCCAGCTTATTCTCTATTGGCGATGGGGTAAGACTTTGCTGCTGGACTTAGTTTTCTTCTGCAATTAAACTTGTAAGATAGTGTACCATTGTCACAAGCTGTACTCCCCAGAATTATCCTTGACTTTGAATTAATAGGTTATCCAAGAAAGATTTGACCATGGTAGGCTTTAATAATATCAGTGAAGCTAATATTTATTTCGCATGAATTCTACTGCAGATTACTTCAACACTCACATTTTCTGCTGCCTGTGCTTCTGCTGGCATCACAGTCCTAATTGGCAATGATCTGAATGATTGTT
This sequence comes from Arachis duranensis, assembly GCF_000817695.3. NCBI lineage: Eukaryota > Viridiplantae > Streptophyta > Magnoliopsida > Fabales > Fabaceae > Arachis > Arachis duranensis. The sequence continues at coordinate 106,890,137 of NC_029776.3, forward strand.
CACAGAACCATTGCAGCCGGTTTGAGACAGCAACAGCCATGGCATTCATGAGTTGGTTTGCTGCTTCGCCCTCGTTTATTTTGAATTTTTGGACGCTGGCATCCAAATAGAAGTATCAAGGAGAGCTTTTAGTCATACATATTTGCTTAAATTATGTGTACTGAAGTCCCTAGTTGTTGCATATCATATATTCAAGGGCTTTTTTTTTAATCCAGTGAAGCATTTCCACTCTTTTAAGGCACAAGCTTGTAAACTTTAGTGTAGATGTTATATATTTTAAACGACGAAATCTTAGTTTTGCAGTCAAATTATGTCTTGTGGCACAAAATGAAGTGTTTACCTCAAGAGTTATACAGCACAGTAATAATAGGACAGAGATTATGGAATATACACAGTTGCTATAAACTTGGTTTGTAATTCTAACACGGACACAAGATTTTCTCCTCCAAAGCATGCTTGGTTTGGATAACTTAAGTCTTAAGACAAGAAATTAAACATGACTTTTAGATTTTGGAAACCCATAGTGGTAGAGAATTTGTGGGTCAAGAAGTCAACCAGTCAACCTATAGACTCCTATGTTATTAAGAATATAATAATAATAATACCATAAGAAGATTGACTTACTAAAATTACGATATTTTTATTTCACAATTAATGAATATAAGATTCAATATTATCAAAGAAAAGGAAAGGAAAAACAATGCTTGCATTTGATATTAAAAAATGCATAAAAATTATCAATATTAAAGAAAAAATTAGTCATTCAATTAGGCTGATTACAGAAACAGGATACTGAGACAAGGATACAAAGACACAAAATCGTGTTTGACAAAAGAGACATGAATAGAGACAATGTGTTCAGAGACATTAAATTTAATGTATTTTGTATCTACTACAGGAAGGACACGAAAACACTAACAAGAGACACAATTTATTTTTCATTATTTTTGTTAATTTTTTTAATTATATTTTTATTATTATATTTTTTATCTCAAATTTTTTGAATGAAAAAAATGAGAATAAATTAAATTTTTATAATTTATTCTAATTTATTACCAAATAAAACATAAGAACACAAAATTTTATGTCTCTGTCTATCAGTATTTTATTCTGTTCTCAATGTCTTATCCTGTTGTATCCTCGTAAACAAATGCAGCCTTACATATTTTCATATGTTACATAAAATTAATTAGTAATTAGTTAATTACCATATGAGAGAGAAAATAGCACATGGCGCGGTGTATGATATAAAAGGCAAAGGAGAAGGAAAAAGCAAAGAATAGATTGAATGATTTGAAACATTGAAAGTTGAAAGTGAGATCGAATCCGGTTCGGGTAAGAAGTAACCGCAACTAACTCTCTTCACTCAATCACCTCATTTCCGGTTTCTTTTTAATTTGCAGTTCAAGTCCTTCCAACAACAAAAATTTCTGAACAAGCTTCTCTTTTTCGTTTGTTCTTCCCTTTTTGATTTTAGGGTTTTGGGATGCGATGTCGAATCATCATCGTACTGCGAGTGGTGTTTCGTCTAAGAACGGTCTTCCAACCAAAGAACTCCTCGACGATCTCTGCAGGTTCCTTCTTTTCTCTGATTTTCGATTTTGTTTACTACTCTCTTTGTTTTTCTATCAAATGCTTGAAATTTGGGAGCTCTTTTTCGTTTCAAGTGTTCTTTTTTCTTTTTCTTTTTCCCCTTTGCTTCAGAATGTGATACATGGTTTTAGTTGTTATGCTGCTATCCGATTTTCAAAAAAGAATGTTCAGCTGGGTCTTGGTAGTAGAACTGTTAAATTTTCAGTTTTAAAACGGCCTAATTATGCATTAAAGGGTTGTTTTTAAGATGTGATCTAGACTTTATTGTCTTCCTATGTTTTTTTTTTTTCATGAATTGCCTTTTTTTGTTTTGTATATTGCAGCCGGTTTGTGTTAAATGTGCCGAAGGAAGACCTTCAATCATTCGAAAGGATCTTGTTTCTTGTGGAGTATGCACATTGGTTTTATGAAGATAATTCTGTTGAGAATAACCCATCTCTCAAGTCATTAAATCTCAAGGAGTTCACTTCTTTAAGTATCCTGACTATGATTGTTTTATTTCTGGTCCTTTTTCGGTCCTCTCTGTTTACTGTAACATATAGGATTTCCATTCTTGTTCGTTTTGTTAATTTATAAATCTACTGAAGTTATGATAGCCTAGACACTGTTTTCCTTAATATCAAACAGTGTTCAACAGTTGTGATGTTTTAAAGCCTTATGTGGCTCATATAGATGATATATTTAAGGACTTCACTTCGTACAAGGTTCGAGTCCCAGTAACTGGAGCAATAATTCTTGATGAAACATTTGAAAGGGTAAGCCAAGAATTTGGTCACGGAAGCAGAAGATTTTATTTTCTGTAGTAAATATAAAATTCTATTTGCATACTTGTTTTCTAGTTCTTGGGGGCTTACCTTCCCTGTGGTATATTGTCATAAGTATGCCCTTGAATTTAATTTGCTGCTAATGAACTAAAACATGTTGCTTTTTTGTTTTCCCTAGGTGTGAAGTAAATTCTTAAACTGTGTTTTTAGTTTTTACTGTTTACTTAAGAAGGTACCTATATTTATTTGAGTTAGAAACTCACAATTCTAACTTATCACTATGTCCCGAGTATATTCCATGTGGTCTAGCTACTGCATGTTACATTTTATCATTGACCTCTCTAGTTCAAACTTCGAATTGATTTATTTTTCAACGCAACTTCTTGGGACCAGAAAAATATTTCTGTTAGATTCATTGGTATATCTGGTCATATTAACATACAAGCCTGCTGTTGACAGTGCTTGCTAGTGAAAGGATGGAAAGGTTCAAGTTGGAGCTTCCCTCGTGGCAAAAAGAGCAAAGATGAAGAAGATCATGCATGTGCCATTAGAGAAGTAAGTGTGTGATTCTTTTGAGTGTCAGTCTTCCATTGTCTTCATTTGCATGACTCTCTTTCCTCGTGTTACATTGATTTGAAGTGTAGGTCTAGGAAAGAGAGATACCTATTCATTAGCTAATTTTGCATCTCTAGCCGATGAGTCTAGCATAGCTTTTCGCTATTTGTTTTTTTTATCAATGCAGGTCATGGAAGAAACAGGTTTTGATGTCTCGAAACTTCTTAAAAAGGAAGAATACCTTGAAATTATTTTTGGACAACAGAGAGTCCGACTTTACATTATTGCTGGTGTTAAAGATGATACTGCATTTGCCCCACAAACCAAAAAGGAGATCAGTGTATGTGATGCTTTCTCATGTTACTTTTAAGTTTTGTTTTCTTTCGGGTTGTATCATTTTCTATTTGTGTTATGTTGTATTCATTATAATGCATTTGCTATTTTGTCCTTGGTTTCGTATTTGAGTACTGGTGTTCTTCTATTTATATGAATCTATATGTGGTCTGCATTGTTTATTCTTGGAAGCTTTTGAGTTGAATATGCTTTGTAACATTATCACTTCTCACGGTCAGTTGTAGGTGATTAATGATTGAAATTTTGATTGCTGAGAAATTTTTGTTGTTGGTTTGTAGGAAATTTCGTGGCACCGGCTTGATGACCTTCAACCAGCAAGTGATGAAGTGATATCTCGTGGAATCACTGGCCTCAAGCTTTATATGGTGTCCCCTTTTTTGGCGTGAGTACAGCGGCACGTGATTTTTGATAGTTTTGGTGAATGTCCCAGGAGTTGTTGAAATTTATGAAGACTGGTGTCTTTTATGCAGATCATTGAAATCATGGATTTCATCACATCCACCTCCTATGGCTCCAAGGCCTGATTTGCCCCTTAAAGGTAAGTTGGTTACACACATGGTTTAATTCGTTGCACTGCATTGTATTTAATTTGGGATTTTGTTGAGAATTGAAATGTCACTTGCTTAATTGATTGCTGATAAGCCTTTTACATTTGTTAAGGAATTTGCGTGTGGAAAGCAAAGCACAGTTCTACAGGGAGTAGCTCAACATTCATGGATAGCCAGCCCACAAAGCCTGAAAATGAATCTCAAAATCTTGATATAGGGCCTGGCAGGAGCTTCAGGAATTTCAGATTTGATACGGCATCGATCTTACAAGCCATGGAAACAGCATTTTCTTCTTGAAGGTCCAACAACATTCCTGTAAAGTCCCTCCCTGTAACTGAATTGGATGCCACCATTTTCACTTTTATGTCAGAAGTCGGTAGTGATGAAATTAGGTAGCTGTACATGATGTTTCTCAGATTATATCAGGTTGAGTAATTTGTACATTGTGTACATGAATCGTTTGTGGGCCTAAACAGTATTCTCAATTAGTTAGTGTGGATTTATCTGTTAAACTAGAAAGATCATTCTAATATAAAGGTTTATATTCCCCGATTTTTAATGAATCATACAATTAACTCTGAATTCCGGCAGACCGAAATAACTCAAGTTCAAACCAAATGGATAATAATAAGCGGTATGGTGAGGTTTAGTGTGTTTCAAGTTTATCCGTAACAGTTAACGAGTTTCCATTCTATAGTTGGCGTTTTAAAATTATTTTAATTAATTTCTAGACGATGACGTTCAAATAATGATAGAAATGTATAACATGGTATACTAATTGACAACTTGACTAGTCATTGTAAAATCATCATTTTTGTAATAGATTTTGAACTCCTCCAACTACAAAATATATCAAAAATATATGACGGGGGTTAGTCTTGGAACGTGAATCATACAGATTAGTCATTTCTTGAACTCTATACAAAGCATAGTTCATAGGGGGATTGTTGCAAGAAAACATGATGAGAATCAAGCATCTGAAATTTAAACTTCTAGCCAGATGCAACTTTTACTATACAAAGCCATACCAGAATACATGTTTATACAGAAATCATACGCATAACAAACTGAATGAAAAGCCTTGAATTGAATGTACCTGGGTTGCGTTGGAGTCTCGTGTTGGTGAGACAAAGCCATGAAATTTCCATGAGGGAGATTATAAACAGTAGAATCCGGCCACAAAGATTTAAACTTGTCCACAATTTCTTCTGGGGTCATCATTGGACCATTGTTGGAAGCCTCAGCTCCTCAGGTGGCTTTGCAGCTTCCTTTGCAAACACTGCCAACATCTGTTTCTTTTTCTTTTTTTCAGATCACAAATTTATTAGTACTACTAACTACTATTCAGTTGTGTTGTGAATTGTGATCACCCCTGAAGTTTTGTATAGGACATACATATATATATATATACACACACACATAAAGAGCTAATTAATGAGGCTTGTAAGTTGTAATTGCAAACTGTAGAGTTATTTAAAAGCAAGATTATTAACGTTTTCATAAATATGCATAATTAATTAATTATAAAATAATTTTTACTAGAGAGGGAAGATGATTGAAAATAATGATAACTAATTTTTGTAAAAATATGTATATTGTCCATGATATTTTTATTTATTTAAAGAAAATGTTTACTTGTTCTCACCCAACTATATATATATAATGGTCAAATAATCACAAATCACAAGCCAGTTGCCTGGTTCCTCTTTTTGGTTTTCCTTTCCCTCTCTTTTATCGTTATTATTTTAAATTTAAATACAGCTGCCTGTCACGGCCTTGGACACACTCCAACGCTACCGTGCCGACACTCGGACTTACTCAACCTCTTGAGCTAAGACCAAGTCAGCCTAACCCTCAATACTTAGCAAGAAAGCTAAGAATACAAGAGAACACAAGAGAAAGGAAGCTTTGGTGGAGGAACACTATATTGCTCAAGTGTGGTTACAAATGATTCACACACACCCAAACTCTAACTCTCACCCCTATTTATAGCCATCCACCTCCTCAATGGATGGTTAGGATTAAATCTAATCAACGGTGTTAGGATTAAATCTAATCAATGGTCTAGATTAATCATCTAGAACCTTCTTTATAAATATCTATCCTACCACTACTTTCTAAATACTTCTAGATTGTTCCATACAACTCTTCATACTTTTATATCAATTCACACTCTTCTAGAATATTCTATGATCTTCTAGAGTCTTCTAGAACCTTCTAGAGTATTCCGGAACCTTCTAGGACATTCTAGAACGTTCCAGAACCATCTAGAGTATTCTCAAACACTCCAGAAAACTATACAAACACTGTTAAATCTAACCTTCTAAAATTTTCTGTGACATTCTCCCCCACCTAATGCGCAGACGTCCTCGTCGCGTTCTGTTCATGATAGTGCTCTAGGTGTTCTTGGAATTGCCACAGATCTTCGCGAGTTTCCCAACTAGCTTCAGTTATCGGAAGTCCTTTCCACTTGATCAAGTATTGGATACTTGGTGGTACTCCTCTTCGTCGCACGACGCGATTAGCTAAGATCTCTTCGATTTCTTTATCAAAGGATCTAATCACTCTCCCACTTAATAGTTTGCATGCCTCCTCTTCCTATCTGCTCATTTCTTCATCCTCTTTGCAGCTTTGTCGAGGTAAGAACGAGTGACATCTGCTTGTTCTTCCCATGACTTAACCATATGATAAGCTCCAGGGATCTTCTCTAAGTAAGAGGAAGAAAGAGAGTGAGGTGTAAGCGGCTGTTGTCCAGTCACAATCTCGAACGGGCTCTTCCCTGTGGACTCGCTCCTTTGCAAATTGTATGAGAACTGAGCAATGTCGAGGAGTTTTGTCCAGTCCTTCTGATTAGCGCTTACAAAATGCCTCAAGTAACACTCGAGTAAGGCATTCACTCTCTCAGTCTGCCCATCGATTTGAGGATGGAAGCTTGTTGAGAAATGAAGCTCCGACCCAAGGAGTTTGAACAGCTCTGTCCATAGTCGTCCTGTGAAGCGTGGATCTCGATCACTAATGATGCTCTTAGGCAATCCCCAATATTTCACCACATTCTTGAAGAATAGTCGTGCTGCCTCCTCTGCAGTGCAGTCAGTAGGAGCGGGTATAAAGGTAGCATACTTCGAAAATCTATCAACTACCACAAGAATAGATCCAAACCCCTTGGACTTCGGTGAGGCAGAGATGAAATCTAGAGAGACACTTTCCCACGGTCGCTCTGATGGAGGTAGAGGTTCCAACAACCCACTTGGTGTCTTATTTTCAATCTTGTCTTGTTGGCACACAAGACAAGTCTTCACATAGCTCTCTACTTCATCTCTCATTTGAGACCAATAATAAAAAGATTCAATGAGTGCCAAGGTCCTTCGCTGACCTTGGTGACCAGCCCACTTGGTGTCGTGGCATTCTCTCACCAACTTCCTTCTCAGATTTTCCCATTTAGGAACGTATAGTCTTCTCCCTTTTGTGTAGAGAATGTTGTTTTCTAACCAAAATCTTTTGGTCTTACCTTCTCTAGCCAACTCCACCAACTTCTTGGCTAATGGATCGTGATGCAACCCTTCCTTGATGGTATGCACAATATCTCCTTCAGCCATAGAAATGGCCGCCAACTCAGCCTTGCGACTCAGCGCATCAGCTACCACATTAGTCTTGCCTGACTTGTATTTAAATTCAAAATCAAACTCAGCCAAGAAGTCTTGCCACCTAGCTTGTTTGGGGCTTAACTTCTTTTGAGTTTGGAAGTAGCTTGTAGCCACATTGTCTGTCTTGACGATGAAGTGTGAACCAAGCAAGTAGTGACGCCAAGTTCTCAGACAATGCACCACTGCGATCATTTCCTTCTCTTGGACAGTGTATCGCCTCTCTGTATCATTCAACTTGCGACTCTCAAAGGCAATAGGATGTCCTTCTTGCATCAGAACTCCTCTAATAGCGTAGTCAGAAGCATCAGTGTGGACTTCAAACACCTTTGAATAGTCGGATAATGCTAGTACTGGTCCTTTTGTAATAGCAGCCTTCAACTCATCAAAGGCCTTTTGACACTCCTTTGACCATTCCCAAGAGTGATTCTTCTTAAGAAGATCAGTTAATGGTGCAGCCTTGGCGGAGTATCCCTTGATAAACCTCCGATAGTAATTAGCCAACCCAAGAAATGACCTCAATTCAAATACCTTGTTTGGCGGCTCTCACTCTTTGATAGCCTTCACCTTTCCTTGATCCATGCAGAGAGTTCCACCTTTAATGATGTGTCCCAAGAAGTGGACTTCGTCCCTTGCAAAGGAACACTTTTCCTTCTTCACATATAGGTTATTCTCTCGCAAGATCTTGAACACGGTTCGTAAGTGTTCTACATGTTCCTCCAAAGTATTACTATAGACAACAATGTCATCCAAGTAGACCACTTCAAACCGATCAAGGTAAGGTCGAAAGATCTCGTTCATCAAGGTACAGAAGGTCGCAGGAGCATTGGTCAAGCCAAAAGGCATCACCAACCACTCATACGATCCATACCCCGTGACACACGTGGTCTTAGGTTCATCACCATCAGCAATTCTCACTTGGTGATATCCTGACCTCAAATCTAGCTTTGAGAACCACTTGGCTCTACCAAGTTGATCAAACAAATCGGCTATCAAAGGACTAGAGTATTTGTTCTTGATGGTTACCTTGTTAAGTGCTCGATAGTCGATGCATAGTCTCAATGAACTATCATGCTTCTTTTGGAACAAGACTGGTGCGCCATAAGGTGCCTTTGATTGACGGATGAATCCAACATCTAGCAAATTCTTGAGTTGCTTCTTCAACTCCTCAAGTTCTGGCGGTGCCATCCTATAAGGTGTTGAGGCGGGCGGCTTTGCTCCTGACTCCAATTCGATCTTGTGGTCCACCTTCCTCCTAGGTGGTAGTTGTTTTGGCAACTCGGGAGGCATCACATCCTTATTTTCTTCAAGGACTTCCTTGATTTTGGGAGGAACGTCTTCTCTTTTAGATGTTGACTCCTCTTGTAATAGAGCCAAATATGTAATCTCTCCCTTCTTAAACCCTTTCTTGAGTTGCATAGCAGAGAGTATCGGTGGTCCTCCAACTTTAGAGACTGTAGGGACCATGCATGGAGACCCTTTCTCCATGACGCATACTACGTCGTAGTATGTCATAGGTATTATATTTGCCTTCCTTTGCAAATCGAGCCCGATGACTATTTTAAAATCATCCATGGGTGCTACTGAGAAATCTACAAAGCCCTTCCAAGAACCAAGAGTCATCTCAACCCCTTTTGCTACTCCCTTAAGGGGTTCACCCTTGGTGTTCACGGGTTTGAACCGGCCATTCTTTTCAGTGATCTTCAACCCAAGCATCTTTACTTCATCAGGCGTGATGAAGTTGTGTGTAGCACCAGTGTCAATCATAGCCATAACGAGTTTTTCATTGATAAAGGCTTTGACATACATCAAGCCTTTCTTTTCTGCGGTGCTTGCCTCTTTGCCCTTCACAGCATTTATGTGTTGGATGGATCCAACACACTCAATTACTTGAGTTTGAGCTTCTCGTTCCTCGGCGATAGATGCCAGAGTCCCTAGCTTGGGACAGTCCTTCATTTGGTGTGGTCCCTTGCACACGAAGCATCCTCCTTTGGGCACGAAAGCCTTCTTCTTTTCCTCGTACTCTTTCTTTGAAGAGTATTTTCCTTCCTTCTTGATTGAGAAACTCTTCCCTTTGTCTCCCCCATCTTTAGCAGAACTAGGCTTGGAGGAAGACTTGGGTTTAGAGTCTCCCTTATGATACTCAGTGAGTGATTCGGCCACCACGATGGCCTCATCGACATCCTTAACATTCCTTCTTTGTAGTTCTTGCTTTGCCCAAGGTTGGAGTCCATCAATGAAGAAGAACAATGCATCCTCTGATGCTAAGTTGGGGATTTGAAGTGTGAGAGTAGTAAACTCCTTTACGTAGTCGCTAATCGTACTCTTGTGCTTCAACTCCCTCAACTTCTTCCTTGCTTCATAAACCACATTTTCAGGGAAGAATTGTCTTTTCAACTCCCTTTTGAAATCTTCCCATGTGGTTATGTTGCAAGTACCCTTCTCCATATCTACGCACTTTCTCCTCCACCACAAAGTAGCATTATCAGAAGGTAGAGAGCTGCAGTGCGTATCTTTATTGCTTCTTCGACCACCCCTTGGCCTTCGAAGTACCTCTCCATTTGCCATAGGAAGTTCTCCACCTCACGAGCGTCCCTTACACCCTTGAACTCCTTTGGCTTGGGGAGATCAATCTTTGTCGTCTCCCTTATAATGGTTGGTCGAGATTTCGCCTCCTCGAACCAAACTCGAACTTCCTCAAATAGCTTCAAGGAATTCTCAAGCTTCTCTTCGATTTGGAGCATGCTTTCTTTGAAAGCATCTAGTTCTCCTAACACGTGAGCCTCGAGGGTCTCTTTGTCATGTTCTATCCTTTGGAAGCGCTCATCCATAGAGGATAGAACATTTTCTAACATAGAAACTCTTTCTTCTAAGAAGTTAGAGTCCTTACCTCTAGGCTCACTTGAAGAACGCATCTTCTTGCCTCCCCATTGAGAAGGAATAGCATCCCTTCTCCTTTGAGACTCAACATGCTCCATGGTGATATTAGAAGCCATTCTCACAAACCACTTGTGCTCCCTCCCGAACCTTGCTCGGATACCAAATTGTCACGGCCTTGGACACACTCCAACGCTACCGTGCCGGCACTCGAACTTACTCAACCTCTTGAGCTAAGACCAAGTCAGCCTAACCCTCAATACTTAGCAAGAAAGCTAAGAATACAAGAGAACACAAGAGAAAGGGAGCTTTGGTGGAAGAACACTATATTGCTCAAGTGTGGTTACAAATGATTCACACACACCCAAACTCTAACTCTCACCCCTATTTATAGCCATCCACCTCCTCAATGGATGGTTAGGATTAAATCTAATCAATGGTCCAGATTAATCATCCAGAACCTTCTTTACAAATATCTATCCTACCACAACTCTTTAAATGTTTCTAGATTATTCCATACCACTCTTTATACTTCTATATACATCTATACTCTTCTAGAATACTCTATGACCTTCCAGAGTCTTCTAGAACCTTCTAGAGTATTCCGGAACCTTCTAGGACATTCTAGAACGTTCCAGAACCATCTAGAGTATTCTCAAACACTCCAGAAAATTATACAAACACTGTTAAATCTAACCTTCTAAAATTTTCTGTGACATGCCGCCGCTGCAGTCAAAACCAATGTTCTAAAAATCGGTTCGAATCGATCGGCCGAACCAAGAATTGATAGCAAACACTAGAGTTGGAAGTGAGTCGAGATGAGTTAAGCTAGACTAAGTTCAAAGTCGATTCACTAAAATTAAGCTTGACTCACGGTTCGACTCATTAACAATCGAACCTATTTCGTAAATTCAAGCTCGACTTAATGAAAGCTCACGGTTAGCTCAAGTTTACAAGCTGGCTCAAATAATAGGAATATAATCTATAATTTTATATCAATAAATGATAACTTATATATATTAAAAAAATATTAAAAAAAGATAAATTTTATATATT